>NC_091185.1:37840390-37862890 GCF_040958095.1 Procambarus clarkii | reverse complement strand
TGAACAGTTGACCTGATCTCCCGTGTATCAATCTGTTGAGCGAACAAGTTCCAGATGCGAGTAAGTCTCGGAAGGAATGAACGCTGATGGAGTGATGTTCTTGAGAATGGCACTTCCAGCATGAGAGTGTTGAAGGTTGAGAGCCTAGTGTTACGAGTGGGAACTACTGGTACTCCACGGAGTTGGGCCAAGTGCGGAACTTTGAGAATATTGGCCTTGTACATAACAGTAAGACCAACAACGTCCCGACGGTGTTGCAGGCTCTGATGTTCAGACCGTTCCCACCAGACTTGGTCAAGACTAGAGATAAGGCTTCTAGCCCGTCTCTCCACTTTGTCCAACAGTCTGACGAAAGATGGGGGGCAGGCAATCCAGGAAAGGGGTGCATACTCAATATGGGAGAGAACTTGAGCTTCATATAAGGTTTTGCATCCCTTGCTGTCAAGGAGATATGAGATGCGCCGTAGTGCTGTAAGTTTCCTGGCTGCCTTTTTTAGCTAGGTTTAGCACATGGCTCTTCATTGTCATTGAAGAGTCGAACTTCATTCCCAAGATGTCAAATTCTTCTGTGAACTCTAGGGATTTGCCACCCATTTGCAGTTCTGTCCGATTCGCCATGTGCAGTCTAGTTATCATCATCGCTTGAGTCTTCTCAGCCGCAAATGTGACCTGCCATCTCCTACCCCAGGTAGAAATTGCTGAAAGTTTGTGATTAATGATTCTTGCAGCAGTTAGCATTTCCTCCTTTCTGTATGTAAATGTTAGAGTACAGTCATCAGCATAGGCTTGAGCTTCAGGAATGAGATGAAGAAGATCGTTGAAATAAACATTCCACAGCAGAGGGCCAAGCACACTACCCTGTGGAACGCTGGCACCAATTGAGTGGCTATCGGATTCTGCTCCATTGAGGACCACCCTTAGAGTCCGTTCTTGAAGGTAGTCTTTTAATAACACTAAGATGGAGCCTGCAATGCCTAAAGCTTGAAGCTTCACTGCTAGTCCAGAGTGCCAGACCCAATCAAAGGCTCCTGCTATATCTAGAGCAACAACACAGCTGATCTTGGACTCATCCAGTGACTGATGCCACTTAGAGGAGAGATTTAGCAAAAGATCAGCAGCAGATCGGCCTTTTCTAAAACCATACTGTCGATCACAAATTAGCCGATGACGGTCAAAAAATGATGTCATTTGCTGAGCAATTAATGATTCTAGGATCTTGCCAGTAATGGAAAGCAGTGACACAGGTCTGTAGTTACCAACTACTGAGCGGCTCTTCTTTTTGTGCACTGGAACAACGTCTGCCTTCTTCCATAAGGAGGGCCAAATTCCTTGAACTAGGCACAGTTGGAAGAGGCGCGTGAGAGGTGGAGCTAACAGGTCAGCGCAGCAGCGTAGTAGTCTTGGACTGACCTTATCTGGCCCCACAGCTTTGCTTGTGTCTAGCGTGTTAAGGAGATGGAGAACTTCAGCCTGATTTATAACCACTTCAGTCAACTTAGACACAGTGCATGAGGCAAGATGTGGAGGCTGACGTTCAGGATCAGGGACCTGCATCTTGGAAGCAAAGTGGTTTGCCAGTAAATCAGCCTTCTCCTGATTGCTGGTTGCCACAGTACCATCTTCTCTGTTTAGAGGTGGGATTGTGTTCTCAGATGAGTACCCCTGCCGATCCTTCACCAGGGACCACCAGACCTTGGATCCAACCCTTCCAGATGCAAGTTTTCTTCGAGTTTCGGATTCCCATCTGGATATAGCCCACTTTTGAACTTCTTTCATTATTCGGCAAGATTGTCTATGAATGTTTCTGTTATGAGCCGAGGGATGCCGTTTAAATCTCCTCCAGGCCTTGTTTTTGGCTTCAGCTGCCATCCGGCACCGATATCCAAACCAAGGCTGATCAGTGGGCTTAGTCACATACTGCCGGTGAGGGATATGCCTATACTGGAGGTCCAGTATATGACTGGTGAAAGCGTTTACTTGCCTGTTCACGTCCCCCTGGAGCAAGGCATGCCAATCAGTTACTTCAAGCTCTGAACGTAGGGCTGGCCAGTTCCCTCTGTCCCATAGCCAGGTAGTACGAACAGATTCTTCACCTCGATCTGTCGGGATAGCCAGTGTAGTAAAGACAGCCTGGTGGTCTGAAGAACCAACATATCCCAGAGGTCTGCCATTAACAATATTTGCAGGAAGGTCAGTTACGACAGGATCAAGGGACGAGCCTGATATGTGGGTAGGAAAGCTCACAAAATTTTCAAGGTTAAAAACTGCTAAGAGTTCATCAAAATCCCTCTGTATAAGATACTGGTTGAGGTCATCTACAATTATAATGTGCTGACAGTTGTGCTGCATTAGCAGGGAGTCTAGATTGTCCATCAGGAAGGCGATTGGAGAAGCACCCTGCCATTGAGGTCTGTACATTGCACATAAGAGAATTGAGGTACCTGGATTTAAGCATACTGAAGAACATAATTTCAAGATGACCAGGAATGACCACATCAATGTGTTGTGCATACACAGATTTGCTGGTGCACACTGCAACACCCCCTCCTTGACCCTGCCTATCTCGGCGCAACCATGAGGTATAACCGGCAATTGTAGCAAAGTTCTCAGGGGTCCTGTCATCTAGAAATGTTTCTAGCACAACAACCACATCAGGACGATGAGTGTTCACAAAGCTGTGTGTGAGATCGCCAACATTAGTCATGAAGCCCCTGATGTTGGCAGACAATATGCTGATCGATTGACTCCTCATGTTTGCATGTTGTTTGAGAATGCAGCTGTGTATGGAGGCAGACTACGTAGCTGCTGTGCTGGTGGAGTGTAAATCTGCTGAGCTGAGTAAGGCACAACGACACCTACAGGGATTGGGTATGGATAGTAAGGGTGCTGACGAGTAAGAGTATGCACCAAGTCTGAGTATTTCTGAGATTGATCTGTGATTAGATCTCTAAACATTTGTTCCTGTCTATCCAGGACCCTTTTGGTACGACAAGTGTCCTGTTGATGACCTGTTCGGTGGCAGTAATTACATCTGAGATCTCTTCGACACGTATCAGCTGTATGCCCCCTGTGATTGCATTTAGAGCAGGGGCTTACTTTAACGCTGGGAGGTTGACTGCCAGAGCTAGGCCACTGATTCAGGTGATGAGACCAATGCTGAGTGTGTTGCTGGTGTAGTTGTTCAGGGCCTTGTTGAGGTAGGTGATGCAGTGCCTGGTTATGTTGTAGCTGAGGGTGTGGAGGCCGGTGATGTTGTTGTTCAAGGTCTTGTTGAGGGTGTGGAGGCCGGTGTTGTTGTTGTTCAAGGTCTTGTTGAGGTTGATGCAGTGCCTGGTTATGTTGTAGCTGAGGGTGTGGAGGCCGGTGTTGTTGTTGTTCAGGGCCTTGTTGAGGTTGGTGATGTAGTGCCTGGTTATGGTTATGTTGTAGCTGAGGGTGTGAAGGCCGATAACGCTGAGAAGGACGGATATGTCTTCGACCACTCCTTCTAGGCCTTCGTTGACTAGTTGAGATTTGATTTGGCCCCTGTACTGGTACAGTGGGCACCGCTTGATTGACAGTTGTAGATGTCGGTACCAGTGTGTCAGAATTAGCAGGAGTGGAAGTCACACTGGGTACTGTATTTAAACTGCTGTGTGTTTCCACAGTTGGTGTGACAGAAGGTGTTGGTTGCAACAAAGATGTGTCTGGAAGACCTGCAGATGGATTTGCAGATTCGGAGTTGTGGTTCAAAGCTTCCTGTGAGGCTTTATATTGGATAGAGTCCCACCAAGCTTTAGCCTCGGAGTTACTAGCAATGTGATTAGACCAGCAACTGTCAACCTCGGCACTTTGTGCAGAGCAGCTTATGTCTGTTGTTGAAACTGTGTTTTGATTTTCACACTCTGCCTTGAAGGAGTCAATGAGCCCCAGAATGTCAATTAGAGCCTCCCTATGTTGGAGAAACTTCTGGGAGAGTTTGTAAAACTGAATAAACGCAGCCTGTTGATCAGATGTGTCAGCTAGGAAGGAATTTGTCAGGTCATGCTGTGATGCAAAGTCAGATTCCGTGTCGTACTCCACAGGATCAGCAATTCCCCGCTGGGTCCTGAGATCTGGCACTTGAGTACAACAGAAGCCAGAGTCGGTCTTGCACTGTGTATGACAGATGTTAAGACAATTATCCTCCTTGCACTGAACAAACTCTTTTTTCCTTGTAGTATACCCACAAACACAACAGAAATATTGTGGAAGATATCCAGACACAGATCTAGGTTTCAAGATCTTAATATGATTCAACATAGCTACGCCCAGAAAACAAAAGTCACTCTAGGCAAGCACAGAGACACCCGGCAGAGAGAGAGAGGTCAGTCAGCTGACCTGACCGTTGGGACTCGGCGGGGGGAGGGGGGGGGGCGATGCGGGCTGCAGCCTGCCCGTGCCTGGCTCAAGCTAGTCCTCACTGTATACACGCACCACAAAATCACTAAAATCACGAAGGTTGCACGGTTTTCACTGTCAGAACACTATCCACAGCGATCACTGAGTATTCACACACGTCACACGCTAAGCTCAGTTTCCACTCCAAACCGGACCGGCGGTCCGAGTCAGGACCGCAGGTCCTGACTGGTATGGAGTGGAGACGGGTTCAAGTAAAAAATGGGTCTACAGGAAATGATTTCGACGTTCAGTAAACACTCTCCGAGTGAATAATTGAATGCCCGACAGCCCAATACGGGGTTGATGATAGTATTTAATTGAAACATGAAACTAAACTAAATGCTCACACGTGATAATTTCCACATTCAGTTAACACTCACTGAGATGTAAACTGAAAGACTAAGCCGGCCAATGCATGGTTGATGTTGATAGTAATATTTTAAGATTGAGAAACTTTAAACTAAATGACCACACATGTAGCGATTTTGCATTCAGTAAACACTTACTGAGTTGTAAACTGAATGCCGGAGCTAGCCAATACAAGGTTTGTGATAGTAATATTTTATTTTTATTTACGATGGAGAAACTTTAAACTAAAAATGAGGTCGCATGGAGGGATATCTATGTTCAGTAAACTGTTACTGAGATGTAAACTGGATGGTTGACCCACCCAGTACATGGTTTGTGATAGTAATATTTTATTTTTTACGATGGAGAAACTTTAAACTAAAAAATGAGCTCGCATGGAGGGGTGTCTATGTTCAGTAAACAGTTACTGAGCTGTAAACTGAATGGTTGAGCTACCCGATACATGGCTGGTGGTAGTATTTCACGATGGAAAAACCTTATCCTAAACTAAAAATGAGCTCACATGAAGAGATTTTCACTTACTGAGATGTTAACTGAATGTCTGAGCTATCCAATAGTAGTATTAATTCAAGATGGAAAACTTTAAACTAAACTAAAATGAGCGCATATGAAGTGGTTCTCACGTTCATTAAACACATAGTACGTTGATAACTGAATGTCTGAGACATCCATTACGTGGTTGATGATAACCGTATTAATGACATTGATAATAAGAGGTCTTGAACTAGATACAGGCAGGGGGACAACAAAGCTGCGATATTGAAAAGAAACTGAACTGAATTTGAAAATTGATTAATATATGTAATGTGAAGCCGATCTACTGGAAAACAGTAAGCAAACTTTATTTGAAAAAGAATATGAGAAGACTGTAAAGCTGTGGGGCGTGAAAATGATAAAAAATAAGAAGAGATGGTCTTCATAAACATAACATAAGATATCCATGACCGTAATTAATACAGTGTGAACTCTCTTAAACTATGCACACCATGAAATCTCGTCACTATGCATAACTTGTCACTCTGCGAAACAAATTATTGACTATAGTGCGACAGTGAGAATAAAAATGACCACTTATGTTTTGGAGTGCTATTTTAGTCAAGAAATACTGTAAAGGATGATTATTGACTAAAGGGAATTTCGCAGACTGGAGGTGTTTGATGTGTTGAACTGCTTAAAGGAAGCATATTTGCTAGAAAAAATTCCTGTGAAATAACACTTGTTATATGTTTTGACTATCTAGCTAATAGCATATTGCATGGCTAATAATGAAATGAAATGTCACATTTTTGTCTGACTCACTTAGCACGAGTGAAGAGATAACATTGAAAAAACTGGCAAAGGTTGAAAACTCTGTGAAATCATATCTGTTATGATAAGTTTTGACTAGCTGCAAGCTATGTTTGCCTTCTCTCTCTAATCTACACACGCGATATGAAATGTGAATTTGTTGACTGAAAGGAGATTGATGATGATACGAATAGTAATTGCCGACATTGAGCATATTCTCAAAAACATAGTTTCTGCAAAAAAAATAACATTAAATTAGATGCGAGCTGCGATTTGAAAACAGAAGATGTGTGATGTGTGGCTTATTGTGTGGACTCTGGAGATATGATCTCCACATATAAGTTTCTCAAGAAAAGCGGTAATATTTTTCTTGTGTTTGGATGTAATGGCTAAACACGGATGTCATTTTCAATAATGTTATTTGTTCATCCGACAAAGTTGATTTTCCCCGTTACGTTACATTGTGTTACAGAGGGCTAAAACTGGTAGACCGTAATATTCATATGGAAGGAGATGTAATGGAGATGGACTAAGTCCTACTTTATTTAAAAATGTAATTTTGGGCTGTAAAAGTTGATTTGCGTTACGTTACATTGTGTTAGAGGGCTAAAACTGGTAGAGGCCAATATTATATGGTAAGAGATGTGCTAAGTCATACTTTCATTTAAAAATGACATTTTGGACTGCAAAAAGTCGATTTGCGATACGTTACGTTGTGTTACATTGTGTTACAGAGGGCTAAAAGGGGTAGACATCAATTATTTATATGGTAAGAGATGTAATGGAGATGGGCTAACCCTCACTTTCCGTTTCAAAATGACATTTTGGACTGCAAAAAGTTGAATTGCGTTACACTACGTTGCGTTACATTGTGTTACAGAGGGCTAAAAGGGGTAGAGGTCAATATTTTATATGGTGAGAGATGTAATGAATAAGGACTAATCCCTCACTTTCCGTTTCAAAATGACATTTTGAACTGCAAAAAGTTGATTTGCGTTACGTTACGTTGCGTTACATTGTGTTACAGAGGGCTAAAAGGGGTAGACGCCAATATTTTATATGGTGAGAGATGTAATGAATAAGGACTAATCCCTCACTTTCCGTTTTAAAATGACATTTTGGACTGCAAAAAGTTGATTTGCGTTACGTTACGTTGCGTTACATTGTGTTACAGAGGGCTAAAAGGGGTAGACGCCAATATTTTATATGGTGAGAGATGTAATGAAGATGGACTAAGTCATACTTTCATTTAAAAACGATATTTGGTCTGTAGAAAGTTGATTTGCGTTACGTTACGTTACGTTACATTGTGTTATAGAGGGTTAAAACTGGTATACCGTAATATTCATATGCTATGAGATGTAATGGAGATATTGTGTTTGGCTAAATGGAGTTCACATTTCAATAATGATATTCGGACAACAGCCAGAAAGTTGATCTCCACGTTACTTAATGATGATATAATGCGATGCAATCGTGTGCTAATATTTTATTTGTGTTAGAATGTAAGGGCTATAGGAGTTTGTCTAGACTTGCATACATTTTCAAACGCTATTTATGTAGGCAGTAGAAAGACTGGTTTCCCATTACGCTACATTGACTGTGTTACAAGAACTGAAAAACAGACTTAACCCAGAGCTACTTCACTATCGACTCACCGGTCTTATTCTCACCGATTGGTGTTTACATTGGATGATGTAGGTCTTAAGAGAGACAGCCATGAACTCGGGGATAATGAACAAGTCAATTTAATAATAGTATCAAGATTGTGTTTTTCCATATTATCGTATATATGCTTACTTTGCTTGGAATTTGTATGTGTGGAACAAAAATATTTTATTGTGTTTGGATGTAATGGCTAAACATGGTTTTACATTTCATTATTCCGACATCGACAGAAAGTTGCTCGTTACTCTTAAAATGTTATTTGGGCAAAGAACGAAGTTAGTATATTGTCCACGTTACATTAATGATATTGGGCAAAGAACGAAGTTAGCATATTGGTCGTGTTACCTTACAAGGTTAAAAGGGTGAGAGTGATGGGGGGCTCGAAAATTGACATTAGTGGTCATCCTCTGATGCACTGTCAGTCTAAGTGAAATGGAGAGAGATACGTGAACAGCGGCAGCAGGAGAAAGGAAATGATGTTACTTTCCCCCAACTATTAAATGATCTGGAGAGAGAGCGAGAGAGAGAGAGAGAGAGAGAGACAGTGAGACAGTGAGACAGTGAGACAGAGTCAGAGAGACAGAGAGACAGAGAGACAGAGAGACAGAGAGAGAGAGAGAGAGAGAGAGAGAGAGAGAGAGAGAGAGAGAGAGAGAGAGAGAGAGAGAGAGAGAGAGAGAGAGAGAGAGAGAGAGAGAGAGAGACAGTGAGACAGAGAGACAGAGAGACAGAGAGACAGAGAGACAGAGAGAGACAGAGAGAGAAAGAGAGAGTGAGAGAGAGAGAGAGACTGAGAGAGACAGAGAGAGAGAGAGAGACAGAGAGAGAGAGAGAGAGAGAGAGAGAGAGAGAGAGAGAGAGAGAGAGAGAGAGAGAGAGAGAGAGAGAGAGAGAGACAGACAGAGAGAGAGAGAGAGAGAGAGAGAGAGAGAGAGAGAGAGAGAGAGAGAGAGAGAGAGAGAGAGAGAGAGAGAGAGAGAGAGAGAGAGAGAGAGAGAGAGAGAGAGAGAGAGAGAGAGACAGAGACAGAGACAGAGACAGAGACAGAGAGAGAGAGAGAGAGAGAGAGAGAGAGAGAGAGAGAGAGAGAGAGAGAGAGAGAGAGAGAGAGAGAGAGAGAGAGAGAGAGAGAGAGAGAGAGAGAGAGAGAGAGAGAGAGAGAGAGAGAGAGAGAGAGAGAGAGTCCACTGACTGCTATGTATATATCCCACGCAGTTGTGTTTACAACAAATTATGATTTGTTATAATAATAAGATTGAAGACCAGCTTATGACTGGATATTCTTTAAAAAAATGCTATTTGAGCAAAGAATGATGATACTAAGGCTTAGCACAGAACATCTGGTCTGGGAAGGGAGCAGTGATGGTTCGGCCATGGAGGGGGGTGGTAGGGGTATGGGTTTGGTGGGGGTGGACGGGGAGAGGGTAAGGCCGGCCCATTACCGTGACCATCTCACAACGAGTCAATCCGCCGCGAAGGTAAGACCTTGACGAGATAGCTCCGCACAACAGTAATGGATGTAGGAAGAAGAGGTGATGGAGATTGAGTAAACGTGCATACATTTCAATGATCACAGTTAACAAGAACAATTTGTAGGTAGAGATCGCGTCTCCTTGACGATGAGTTGACTTATATTGAATTTTGTAACTAGCTCGTCATGATTGTAACTTGCTTAGCTAAAAATGAATTGTTGGGGATCAGTCCTGACTCCTTTATTCGTCTCTGCAAGCCTTTACTGCCCATATGACTGCCTTGTGTGAGATTGGACTGTTTAGCAACACGTAGGTAGATCTTGACACATTATGTAACCCGCATATAATGTAGAGAGAGAGATATAGAGAGATATAGATATATATATATATATATATATATATATATATATATATAGAGAGAGAGAGAGAGATATAGATATATATATATATATAGAGAGAGAGATATAGATATATATATATATATATATATATATATATATATATATAGAGAGAGAGAGAGAGAGAGAGAGAGAGAGAGAGAGAGAGAGAGAGAGAGAGAGAGAGAGAGAGAGAGAGAGAGAGAGAGACAGAGAGACAGAGAGAGAGACAGAGACAGAGAGATAGAGAGACAGAGAGAGAGAGAGTCGCGGACCGTAGCGAAACGCAGTGGGTACTGGATGCCCAACCACTTCCGCCGTGTCGGAGTAAGTAATGACCGTCATTGCCAACCCTCCGGGAGGGGGAGATATAACCCAACTACTTGGAAAAGTCTTTTCAGTTACCCTCTGACCCGTGACCAGTAAGCACACCCCTCCGCGGACATTGAAAAACGCTTAAGGGTAGTGGTTCACATCCCTCCTGCTGGACTCTACTCTCTCATCCTCTCACACTTAGGGCTTCCTGTAGGGGGAGTTAATGGTTTGTCTAACTGCAAATGGCCCCGAGCAGTCTCACGACGAGAGGAAGCTCCACTCACCCTTCCCTCCCTCCCTCCCTCCCTCCCCTACCCCTCCCCAAACAACATAACAGACTATGCTGGGTCTCCTCCCATCTACACACATCCTCTACTTACTTACGATCATCAAATCTATTATCCTCACACAGGATTAAGTCTACGCAACACACACATACATATTCATTTACTCCTTCCTCATATTCCACTCTTATCCTTCTATTTCTTATGCCAACACTTACTCTCCTACAACCCAAACAACATGGCTTCCCGCTTTCCTGACCAGAACACACAGAAAAAGCTCCCCAAAACCCCGAGGACTAGAACCGCGCGCTCCACTTACCTCCGACACACGCCAAACTTCCGGGAAATTCCCCCAAAACCCTTGAGGACTAGACACCTGCGCGCCACTTGCCAGGTGCCACTCACGTGAGTGACACCTGGCAGATGGTGCGCGCGGGTCTAGTCCTCAACTTCACTACTGGCTGTCCCTGACAGTTGCGATCCCTGACCTTGGCCATCCCTGACCTTGGCCATCCCTGACTTTGGCCATCCCTGATCTTGGCCAACCTTGACCCTTTGGGTCTAGGAATAGGTTTATTAAACAATTTATCTCCCTTCAAGTAACCTAATTGCTGAACTTTAACTAAGTCTTCTTCCAAACTTCTGAAAAATCAACCAACTAGGAGACAAAAGTGAGAGAGACATGATAGCAAGGACACGTAACAAAAACATTTAAGAACAATGCGCCCTTCCTGTTTTTAGGAAAAGTTGAGGATCAACAACAAAGCAAATATTGCAACTTGAATTTGGTTGTGTAGTGAGAGCAGAAGTTGCTGAGCTGAGTTAAAGTTGGCATTTCTCGAGGCCGGACAATTGAGACAAAGTCTGCTAAGCGTTTCACTGCCGTAGCAGCTGCCAGACTAAAGTTTAGTGATAATATTACGTGTTATGAACAGGAACACTGAATTTCCACTCTGGTTATTTGCGTCAGAGTGAAAATTTAATTCCATCATAACTTTCACTAAATGCAAAAGTTTAATTGCATTCGGATGCGGAAAAATCTTTTCAATGCTCATGCAGCGTGCTGTGATGATTTTATCATTGTTTAGAAATAGTTGTGGTTCCAAGTCACAATATTGTGGGCGTAAGTAATTGCAATATTCATTGTAGGCTTCCTAATTAATTCTACGATTTATTCTGTAAGGCTCAAGTAGATCAAATGATGCAAACTCTTTTATTATTATCCTCTTTTTATTGCATGAATTTTGCAGAATTCGCACTTAGCTCTGAAATAATGTTTACCATGGTTTCCCCCGAACATTATCTCTGTCTGTCTAACACAATGAAATTGAAATTAAAATTGAAATAAGTTTATTGAGGTAAAATACACACAAAGGGATGAGGTAGCTGAAGCTATTCTCACCCCGTTCAGTACATCGTGTAAATACATACATAGACACACATCAGAAACAATTAACATATTACCGAACATTCTGAGAGATAAATATATACATTCCTCCTTTACACAAGTAATATGATATCAGACGTACTCACAAATACTTTTATGACTTAGGTATACTGTATAGACAATTTGCAAGAGACATGCAGATAATTCAACAAAAGATTACAGTCTTGGTTCAAAATTCTTATATCTCTCAAGAATATCATCAACCTTTCCGTTGTGACACATCCAGGCTCAGGAACAGTCCTTATCTCAGTGTTTCTATATACATCAATCAACGGACAATCAAGAACATAATGGGCAAGGGTGTGAGACCTTAACATACCACAAAGTTTACACTTCGTGTCATTATCATGAACACCTATCCCATATTCCCAGTAGCATTTGTACCCAGTCCTGAGCCGCATGTGCACAGAGTCACTCCAAGCTTTTCTCCTTTTACCATAAGTGAAATGGGTGTTTTGACTCACATACATGTTGTGTTGCATGGTTTGACTTCTCTCATACATTATACTTCTCCTCTCCACTTCTGCCTTTGCCTGAATATTTCTGATTTGCTTCTTATTTGTCTCATTGTGAATTCACATTCGATGTCAACTTGTGGTTTTGATGTAGCACGTTTGGCCAAGTCATCCGCCACCTCGTTGAGCACTATTCCAACATGAGATGGAATCCACATGAATTTCACACTATGACCTTTCAGCTGTATCTCAGTTATCCTTTTCTTACAATCCTCAACTATGGACATGAAGACTGGGTTTCGACTGTTTAAGGAATCAAGTGCTCCTCGGCTATCGACAAATACAAAAACATCTTTGTCGTCATGACGTACTTCCTCCAAACACGCCAGAATGGCATGCAGTTCAGCTTGTGTGGATGATATATAATTACTAAGTCGGAGTTCAATTGTCCTGTCCACAGTCCCAAATTTAGTATATTCCCTTATAAGGACACCACACCCTGCTCTAACACAATGTGCAACTGAAAGGTAAATTACAGTTTCCATGTGATGGAAAATTAATTAACATCGTCGTCAACTCTTCGTTTAGCAGTTTCATGAGACGTTATTGTTATTGTCGAAATCGTATAGAAAAGTGAATCGAGCAAAATCGTAGACAAATGATCTAAAATGAACACAGAACATATTGTAACAAATAGTAAAGACGGTACTTATCTGATCTCATGTTCACCAACATGTAATCTTGTTGGTTATCTTCACACCTGTTACGAATTGTAATTTGGAAACCATTTACCTTCCCCGTCAGACTCTGTGGCCTCGGTGTCCGCCCAGCACCTGACGACCTGGTATTAGAAATTTTACCGGATTAAACAGACACTATTGCAGGTATACTCAATACACGTTTGTTATAATCCACCAACAAGTGGGCTTCTCTCGCCACCACGTGCACTCCGGCCAGTACTAACTCAAGCACACAAGCAGTCTTGCTGGGATACCCCATCGTAGACAAGAAACCAGTAGTGAGAATCAGTATTTTACCAACACTGCGTGAGAGGGAACTGTAGGTAGCGTTGTTGGCAACTGTGGCAGGTGATGTTTTTTCAGAGACTCTCATGTTAGCAACTTGTTTACATCACCCAAGCCTCAGACCCACCATATTATAGTTAATATCAGCATTGATGCACCAGCCCACACCGACTATGTGTAAAGTTGATGCCGTAGCCAAGAGGAGTCTCACCAGTTCATAACCCAGCAGACAGTCGCGTTCTCATTGTCCGACAACTCTGTCAATGTCTCTACTCTCGCAGACAGAAACACAGCGCCCTCGACGGTGGACAGTCTATAGACAGTTCGTGTTCGTCTATATTTCTACCCTTAGCGATGCAGGGTAGGGAAGGTTAGGGGAAGTGTTTAAGGAGAAGGAAGGTGGTGGAGGAGTGGGGTAGGTGGTGGAGGAGTGGGGTAGGTGGTGAAGGAGAGGGAAGGTGGTGAAGGAGAGGGAAGGTGGTGAAGGAGAGGGAAGGTGGTGAAGGAGAGGGAAGGTGGTGAAGGAGAGGGAAGGTGGTGAAGGAGAGGGAAAGTGGTTGAGACCCACAACCTTCGTCTATTCTCCGTAACATTAGAAGACCAACACTCCTGGTCTGTAACATTAGAAGACCAACACTACTGGTCTGTAACATTAGAAGACCAACACTACTGGTGTGTAACATTAGAAGACCAACACTCCTGGTCTGTAACATTAGAAGACCAACACTACTGGTCTGTAACATTAGAAGACCAACACTCCTGGTCTGTAACTTTAGAAGACCAACACTATTGGTCTGTAGCATTAGAAGACCAACACTCCTGGTCTGTAACATTAGAAGACTAACACTCCTGGTCTGTAACATTAGAAGACCAGCACTACTGGTCTGTAACATTAGAAGACCAACACTACTGGTCTGTAACATTAGAAGACCAACACTCCTGGTCTGTAACATTAGAAGACCAGCACTACTGGTCTGTAACAGTAGAAGACAAACACTCCTGGTCTGTAACATTAGAAGACCAACACTACTGGTCTGTAACATTAGAAGACCAACACTACTGGTCTGTAACATTAGAAGACCAACACTACTGGTCTGTAACATTAGAAGACCAACACTACTGGTGTGTAACATTAGAAGACCAACACTCCTGGTCTGTAACATTAGAAGACCAGCACTACTGGTCTGTAACATTAGAAGACCAACACTACTGGTCTGTAACATTAGAAGACCAACACTACTGGTCTGTAACATTAGAAGACCAACACTACTGGTCTGTAACATTAGAAGACCAACACTACTGGTCTGTAACATTAGAAGACCAACACTACTGGTCTCTAAGTGGTATGACGTCTTCGTCAAAGTTTACATAATTTCCCGAACAATAAATCTGAAGTTAACTGCCAGAGTTAGGAACTTGTTTTTATGTGCTTGTATGGTTAGTATGATGGGAGTGGTGGTACGAGCCTAATTGTGCTTCTCAGGGTTGAGCTTCAGCTCTTGGGTCTCGACTCTTAATTTACCAGGTTTACAAGTTTACAAGCTAATTTGGTTCAGTGGTATCTATGTTTGACACTGTTTGATAACTGCCTCCATCACTTCACCTCAAATCTTGGTACAGTATATTTATTTTGTTACAATGTTTACACTGAGAAAGTAGTTTCTTTAGCCTCTGTGCTTTCTTTGGTTGCTCAGTTTAGCTCCTGTTTTACATTGTTTGTGCACCAACCATCCCTAAAACTCCGTCCATATATGATCTGTCAACTCCGATCTCACCTTTGTAAGCAGTACTCATATTACCCCTACCCCCCATTCTCTCCTCCAATTAAATGAGGATAAATTCCACGCCATTCTTCGTAACTCAACCCCTCAGTTCTGACGCAAATTAGATGTCATACCTTTTTATTCTCTCCAGCTTTGTTTTGTGTTTAACAAGGTCACACCGGCGCCGTGGTGGGGGGGTGGGGGGGGGTATTTTTGTCAGCCTGGAGGCGTTATTTGATGCTTTGGGGTAGTGAACTCTACCCCTAGAGTCCACCTCCCTACCGCCTTAGTGTTGGTAGTAGAGGTTGTGATGGTGGTGGTGGTCGTAGTGGTTGTGGTGGTGCTGATGGTGGTGATGGCTGGTGGTGGATAGTGGTGGAGATTTTTTATTATGATTGTATGGGTATTGCGATGGTGGTTGTGGTATGTTTGTATGTGTTTGGCCGAGTAGTATGCTGGTATCGTTGATATTGTGTACTTAATGTTGGTACTTAATACTTGGGTTTGCAGTATGCTCCAGCACATTCTCTCTGATTTTTTATCATTAATCAGCTCCATCAATAAGTCACTACCGACATAGGTGCTATAAGGGGCAAAATTATACAGTCCATCCTTCTAAAATGAAAGTATCTATGATAACCTCTAGGTGGAACGTACCAATATGTAGCAATGAACCACTATGGACTATAGAGTGGACTTTTGTATTTCTGAACTTGGACAGACCAGATTTGTTTTTAACCGCAACATACGTATACGACATAACCTAGCCTAACTTAGCCGAATCTAAGATTTCCTAACCATCCTAGACCTATTCCACGTTATCTAAGGACTACTGCAGTACATATATGTGCTATACTAGGCCTAGGAATATGTAAGCTCGGTTTTACCTTTTATTTATCCGGATTCTAAAATTAATAGTACAAAAGTAGTTTACCGACGGTCCATCACTACATTTTAGTACTTCCGATCAAATGGTTTATTATAAGTACTATCATTTCTGGAGGACAGGTGGTAATTGTAGCAAAATATTCCAGAAGATGAGTGGAAATGTCAGCACTGTGGATAAATGCCTGACAGGCCTGTCACGAATCTTACTAAGATTCTGCCATTACTCATATTATTTTATTGTCTTGTTCTCTAATTAATATTGCATCTAGTTGTATGATATAGGATTTTGTATGTTATATATATATATATATATATATATATATATATATATATATATATATATATATATATATATATATATATATGCGAACAAGCCTTTTATATTTATATATATATATATATATATATATATATATATATATATATATATATATATATATATATATATATATATATATATATATATATATATATATATATTATAACATGCTGTAGTGTGCCCGAGATATTTTGGTGTTAGATTTCGCATGTAGTTCTCCGTGTGGGCGGTTGACCATATTTGGATATAGCCAGTGTGGGAACATTGTTGTCAATCGAGTGTCTATAGTTTTACCTTTATTTATTTCCATATTTGGTTGCCGTATTATTGTATGGAATGTTGTACCAGTGTTTACTACTTTTTAGTTTGACAATGTTTTGAATATTAGTGCTGCATTTTGTTATTAGAATTTCCACAATGTTTGTGTGGACATTTCGTTGATTTTTTGGTACATGTTTAGTCGACGTTTGGCCTGCAGACCAAAGCCTGGGCAGTAGCGTGGCGGCTGTTGTCGAGAGGAGTTGTGTTTTAAGCTAAGTCATTGGTCACTGTTATTTTAGCCCATATAAATGTTAATTATCTGGTTAGATGATTTGAGTAATAGTGTTGATTAATCCATGTTCTGGTGATATTGCTCATGTCTCCGTAATTAATTTCATTCTATGATATTGCATGTTGAAGAATATTTCTGGCTATTATTTATACATTTAATTGTTGTTATGTTTGTCCCCCTTAGCATAAATATATTGTTCTCCATTTTATGCAGTGATGTAAGTATACCCCTAGACATCTGTTGGCATGGCCGATTTCTTATCATTTCTTTACACTGTGGGGAGAAGAACCTTATTTAGTCTCAAGGGTGGTGACAAGGCCAGGGGAACATTATCTAACGCAGTGCACAGTTACAACCACAACAGGCTACTGGAACATTATCTAACACAGTGCACAGTTACAAACCCATTACAATTACAACTAAGATTCAACAGAGCAGAGAAGTTGTTAAACGCATGGGGCAAAATCTTACTGAAGCGACCATACGAGTCATAAATACTCATACACCACCTAAGTAAAACAGAAACAAGCAACACTTAGTGGGCCAGCCAGAGGCTTAGGGCCTGCGCAGGAATATCCGTGTAAAAATGTATAAGAAATTTGATAAAGATCTTGCAGTATAGTCCCCGTGGCGCAGTGGTAAATACTCGCCCGGTATGTCAGCACTGTGGAGAAATGCCCGACAGACCACTGGAACATTATCTAACACAGTGCACAGTTACAAACCCATTAAGATTTCAACTTAGATTCAACAGAGCAGAAGAAGTTGTTAAATGCATATGGCAAAATCTTACTGAAGCGACCTTACGAATCACAAATACTCATACTCCGCCCAAGTAAAACAGAAACAAGCAACACTTAGTGGGCCAGCCAGAGGCTTAGGGCCCACGCAGGAATATCCATGAAGAAAAAAACTTGCCGGGTGCTTCACGAGCGCCTTGGCCTGGGTTTGCATCATGGCAGGGGAGGGCTTACTGAGCGCCAATCATTAATTGTAGCCTCTGCTCATCTAACAGTAAAATGAGTACCAGTTTGTTAAACGATTTGGCGGGTCGTATTCCAGGGGACTATTAGGATTAAGGACCTTCCCGCAACGTTATGCGTGCTGGTGGCTGTACAAGAATGTAACAACTCCTGTATATATGAATAAAAAGTATCAATAATGACTTATATTTGTTTTAAGACTCAAGTAAGTTATAAGATAATTTCATGGTTCTATTGATCTCGAAATTGGGACATACGTCTTTAATCCATTGATGTGTACGGTGGACGGTTTATCAGAATTGGCTTCTTTAGCTATTAATTCTAATTTTACACTCTAGAGCTGGAGGGGAAGTCGTTTAATCAAATTCTTACTGCAGGTATTTGCTCCGTTGAGGCTGGCGTGAAACAGGACTAGAACCTGGCAATAGTAGGAAGTGGAACTAGACAATGTGTGCTCTGATTGGTTGAGCTTGTTAGAGCAATGTTACTCTGATGATTGGTTTGAGCACTCTCCCGAGGTGTCAACTTGAACTGTATATGTAGGTTATGATAGTGCTCTCTTGAATGACCTGTAGAGAGAGAGGTGACAATGAAACAAATGACATTTAAGACTGCTGACGAAGCCAATCTTTTCAGTTAACGTCGATGTGTAACTTAGGATAACTCAGACTCACTCCGTCATCATATGGGAACACAAGTTGTCACAGTGTTAGTGGTCACTTTCATGGCTTACATGGCATAGTTTGTGCGGGTTTCCAGATTTGTATTTGTACTTGTATTATGCTATTTATTGCCTTTGCCAAGTTCTACCCGACGGAGAGTCGCGTCAAGGTGGAAATGTTATGGCTGGGAGAGAGGGAAGTATGAGGGGAAAGGGCCAAGCCAGTACGACTATATAGCACTTGGAAAGACTCAGGATAAGTTATGGCTGGGTGGCCAGGGGCGCCGTAACACACATGAGCACCTTCACTATACACAAGCAGGGCAACGATCCTAACCTCTAGCACATGGGGGTCAAACGTGCGGCCCGCGGGCCACACGTGACCCCGTCACTCTTATAAAAGTGGCCCGTGGCCCACATGTTACCCGTCACTCTTATAAATAATGCCCGTGGCCCACATGTTACCCGTCACTCTTATACATGAGGCCCGTGGCCCACACGTTACCCGTCACTCTAATAAATGCGGCCCGTGGCCCACATGTTACCCGTCACTCATAAATGTGGCCCGTGGCCCACACGTTACCCGTCACTCTTATAAATGCGGCCCGTGTCCCACATGTTACCCGTCACTCTCATAAATGTGGCCCGTGGCCCACATGTTACCCGTCACTCTTATAAATGCGGCCCGTGGCCCACATGTTACCCGTCACTCTTATAAATGCGGCCCGCGGCCCACATGTTACCCGTCACTCTTATAAATGCGGCCCGCGGCCCACATGTTACCGTTACCAATGTGCTGTTTAACACATTAGACATAATCTTACCGAGACCAACACATGAGTCATAAATACTCAACCACCGACTACACTAGAAAGACCCGAGTAACACGTGGTGGGTCAGCCAGAGGCTCAGGGCCCGTGCATGACTATCCCTGCACTAGAAAACCATCATCATCACCAACATCAACATCCTCACTGTCATCACCATCACCATCATCTTCATTATCACCATTATCATCAAAGACATCACCATCATAATTTGCATTATTTTATTGTTGTTGCCATTTATATTTTATTTTTAATTAGGATTTATATTACTAGTAATACTAATAATAATTACCATTGCAATTATATTAACCTTTCAAAAAGCCAATGCGTAATTATATTTAGCTTTCTGGATGTATGTGAGTGTGTGATCCCCACCTCCCAGCTCCAACGCCTGATAACACTGTCACCAGAAACTCACGCCGTGAACACTTACTACCACGATAATGTAATAATTCTACACGAGATGCAGCCATTCTCTCCCGTGGGCACCACTGAGCTGCGTGTCGTTTCAACACCAAGAATTAACATAATATTCTAAAACCAATTCTGGAAAACAAAGTTTAGGTAAATATCATTGAACAGTTAGGAAGCACGATGAAATTTATCTGGAATTGTGTTTCCGGATATATATATATATATATATATATATATATATATATATATATATATATATATATATATTTATATATATATATATATATATATATATATATATATATATATATATATATATATATATATTTTATCTCATTTTATTTTCACAACATTCCAGGAAAAAGGGCTTTTACCAATTCAGGACGAGGATGAAATTTCTCTTTTGTTCACTGGTTGTCAGTGAGAACATGGCTGGTTGGATTTTGGGTATACAATATTTGGCAAAAGTTTCTTTTCCTGATTTTCTTACAGTTAAAATTTATGAAATACATTTAGATCTGTATCTCCTAAACTCATTTGCAAAGAAAAATTTGTATCGAATTAACTATAAAAATGAAAACAATTATAATTTGAATAATACTAAATATTTAAGAAATTCTCCAGAGAATGTCACAAAACGTTATCTGAAAAATAAATGGGAGAAATCCGTACCTGAAAGTGATTACGTGTTGGTCAGTCTTGGACCCTTACTTGTGCACGCTGCGGGAAGACCAGGAAGCATTAGAAAACCAGAGTGTGAGGGACAAGCTGATGACGGAAGGCATCAACACCTAAGTGCAACTCCATGTAAGAAGAAAGGAAAAAGAAAAAAAAAGTAAGCAGAAAATATAAAAGGGTAAACATGAGAAGTAAATTAAGAAAAATAGGAAATAGAACCAAATTAGGTGCACAAAAAGATAGGAAAAACAGAATCAGGCGATATCACGGGGGTAGATAACATTGTCAGCTCACGCTTGGTTAAAAGAGTGGGACATTTAACTACGTACTGAGGAGGACGATTGTCAACAGCCCCAGGACAAGCGTCATCTTGGGTCTGTTGAGTATGAGAGGTGCTTCAACAAGGCAGCGGCCGAACACAGCAGACCCAGGATTTTATTTAAACAGACCAGAGTATATTTAAGTAATAGGTTTAAAAACTAATGTGTCCCTGGTGGCTGGGACTTGTGGTGTCCCTGGTGGCTGGGACTTGTAGTGTCCCTGGTGGCTGGGACTTGTGGTGTCCTTGGTGGCTGGGACTTGTGGTGTCCCTGGTGGCTGGGACTTGTGATGTCCCTGGTGGCTGGGACTTGTGGTGTCCCTGGTGGCTGGGACTTGTGGTGTCCCTGGTGGCTGGTACTTGTGGTGTCCCTGGTGGCTGGAACTTGTGGTGTCCCTGGTGGCTGGGACTTGTGATGTCCCTGGTGGCTGGGACTTGTGGTGTCCCTGGTGGCTGGGACTTGTGGTGTCCCTGGTGGCTGGGACTTGTGGTGTCCCTGGTGGCTGGGACTTGTGGTGTCCCTGGTGGCTGGGACTTGTGGTGTCCCTGGTGGCTGGGACTTGTGATGTCCTTGGTGGCTGGGACTTGAGGTGTCCCTGGTGGCTGGGACTTGTGGTGTCCCTGGTGGCTGGGACTTGTGGTGTCCCTGGTGGCTGGGACTTGTGGTGTCCTTGGTGGCTGGGACTTGAGGTGTCCCTGGTGGCTGGGACTTGTGGTGTCCCTGGTGGCTGGGACTTGTGGTGTCCCTGGTCGCTGGGACTTGTGGTGTCCCTGGTGGCTGGGACTTGTGATGTCCTTGGTGGCTGGGACCTGTGGTGTCCCTGGTGGTTGGGACCTGTGGTGTCCCTGGTGGCTGGGACCTGTGGTGTCCCTGGTGGCTGGGACCTGTGGTGTCCCTGGTGGTTGGGACCTGTGGTGTCCCTGGTGGCTGGGACAAGTGGTGTCCCTGGTGGCGGGGACTTGTGGTGTCCCTGGTGGCTGGGACCTGTGGTGTCCCTGGTGGCTGGGACTTGTGATGTCCCTGGTGGCTGGGACTTGTGATGTCCCTGGTGGCTGGGACTTGTGGTGTCCCTGGTAGCTGGGACTTGTGGTGTCCCTGGTGGCTGGGACTTGTGGTGTCCCTGGTGGCTGGGACTTGTGGTGTCCCTGGTGGCTGGTGAACAAAAGTTATAATGGGATTATTTTCCTCCTGGAACTTTTGTGGTCAGTGATGGATTGTGAGAGACACAAAGACTGAAAACCAGATCAAGAAAAAAATGTTAAACAGAAAGAAAAAGATTTAAATAATTAGATTGAGGTATATATATTATATATACATACATATATATATTGGTGCATACTTGCAGCAGGTTTTCTTTCAAACATGTTTCATTGAATATGACCGTATATTCTGTATTTATTATTTTCTGGTTTAGGGCTTCTATCCCTCTAACTATTTTCTTAGCATCACGGCTTAGTTGAAATAGGAGTTCTCCAAAACTCATTTTCGTACTTTTAAGGTGAAGAAAAGAAGTGATTTACTATAGAGTGTATTACATTTATTTATACAATTTGCACAACGTTTCGAACCTCCATGGTTCATTCTCAAGTGAACAGATCTTACAATGCTGGATGATTTTATACCCGCACTGGGTCAGATGACAATACAATAAAGGTAAAAATATGGGGGGATACATAAGGGATAAATGTGAGGTGAAACATAGAGGTAACTGCAGAAGGCTTATTGGTCCATACGAGGCAGCTCCTATCTAAACACAAAGATTAATCCAGTGTAATTGGCCTGTTATGTTGGACATTGTCTTCTGTGTTGGCATCGTTATGTTCTGGTCTTGTCCTTACTCTCATGGTGGGTAGAGTAAATAGTTCCGTGATTTGGATGTTCATGGTAGGTTGTTCTATTCTTATGTGAATTGCCTCAAGAATTTGTAATCTTTTTGCATCTTGGATTTTGTCTATTATGCAGGTATTCTTGTTCAA
>NC_091185.1:37675390-37835390 GCF_040958095.1 Procambarus clarkii | reverse complement strand
ATATTTATTTATTATTAAATATGACCGAAAAAGTAAGATTAATAATTCTAACACGAATTTTCTCAATCTTTCGTACATTACGCTTCACTGTTGGAGGTAAATCAAAAATCACTTCTCCAAAATTCATTTTTATTTCTAGTCTGACGCGACACGGGCGCGTTTCGTAAAACTTATTACATTTTCAAAGACTTCACAAATACACAACTGATTAGAACGTATCTCTGATTTTATATCTACATTTGAGTGAGGTGGGAAGGGTGATGTGGCATTAACACAAGACAGAACAGGAGGGGATATTAATAGGGTATTAAAAGTATCAACACAAGACAGAATAGAAACAATGGGTATTGAATAGAAGTGTTTGTAGAAAGCCTATTGGTCCATATTTCTTGATGCTTCTATATTGGAGCGGAGTCTTGAGGTGGGTAGAATATAGTTGTGCAATAATTGGCTGTTGATTGCTGGTGTTGACTTCTTGATGTGTAGTGCCTCGCAAACGTCAAGCCGCCTGCTATCGCTGTATCTATCGATGATTTCTGTGTTGTTTACTAGGATTTCTCTGGCGATGGTTTGGTTATGGGAAGAGATTATATGTTCCTTAATGGAGCCCTGTTGCTTATGCATCGTTAAACGCCTAGAAAGAGATGTTGTTGTCTTGCCTATATACTGGGTTTTTTGGAGCTTACAGTCCCCAAGTGGGCATTTGAAGGCATAGACGACATTAGTCTCTTTTAAAGCGTTCTGTTTTGTGTCTGGAGAGTTTCTCATGAGTAGGCTGGCCGTTTTTCTGGTTTTATAGTAAATCGTCAGTTGTATCCTCTGATTTTTGTCTGTAGGGATAACGTTTCTATTAACAATATCTTTCAGGACCCTTTCCTCCGTTTTATGAGCTGTGGAAAAGAAGTTCCTGTAAAATAGTCTAATAGGGGGTATAGGTGTTGTGTTAGTTGTCTCTTCAGAGGTTGCATGGCTTTTCACTTTCCTTCTTATGATGTCTTCGATGAAACCATTGGAGAAGCCGTTATTGACTAGGACTTGCCTTACCCTGCAGAGTTCTTCGTCGACTTGCTTCCATTCTGAGCTGTGGCTGAGAGCACGGTCGACTTATGCGTTAACAACACTCCTCTTGTACCTGTCAGGGCAGTCGCTGTTGGCATTTAGGCACATTCCTATGTTTGTTTTCTTGACTCTGTTCCTCCCTGGCACTGTTCCTCTCTGACACTATTCCTCCTGACACTGTTCCTCCCTGACACTGTTCCTCTCTGACACTATTCCTCCTGACACTGTTCCTTCTGACACTGTTCCTCCCTGATACTGTTCCTCCCTGACACTGTTCCTCCCTGATACTGTTCCTGCCTGACACTGTTCCTGCCAGACACTGTTCCTCCCTGACACTGTTCTTCCCCTGATACTGTTCTTCCCTGACACTGTTCCTCCCTGACACTGTTCCTGCCAGACACTGTTCCTCCCTGACACTGTTCTTCCCTGACACTGTTCCTCTTGACACTGTTCCTCCTGACACTGTTCCTCCCTGACACTATTCCTCCTGACACTGTTCCTGCCTGACACTGTTCTTCCCTGACACTGTTCCTCCCTGACACTGTTCCTCCCTGATACTCTTCTTGCCTGACACTGTTCCTGCCAGACACTGTTCCTCCCTGACACTGTTCTTTCCCTGATACAGTTCCTCCCTGACACTGTTCTTTCCCTGATACTTTTACTCCCTGACACTGTTCTTCCCTGACACTGTTCCTCCCGACACTGTTCCTCCCTGACACTGTCCCTCCCTGACACTGTTCCTCCCTGACACTGTTCCTCCCTGACCCTGTTCCTCCCTGACACTGTTCTTCCCCTGATACTGTTCCTCCCTGACACTGTTCCTCCCTGATACTGTTCCTCCCTGACACTGTTCTTTCCTGACACTGTTCCTCCTGACACTGTTCCTCCCTGACACTGATCCTGCCTGACACTGTTCCTCCCTGACACTGTTCCACCCTGACACTATTCCTCCTGACACTGTTCCTGCCTGACACTGTTCTTCCCTTGATACTGTTCCTCCCTGACACTGTTCCTGCCTGACACTGTTCCTCCCTGACACTATTCCTACTGACACTGTTTCTGCCTGACACTGTTCCTCCCTGATACTGTTCCTCCCTGACACCGTTCTTCCCTGAAACTGTTCCTCCTGACACTGTTCCTCCCTGACACTGTTCCTGCCTGACACTGTTCCTCCCTGACACTGTTCCTCCCTGACACTATTCCTCCTGACACTGTTCCTGCCTGACACTGTTCTTCACTTGATACTGTTCCTCCCTGACACTGTTCCTCCCTGACACTATTCCTCCTGACACTGTTCCTGTCTGACACTGATCTTGCCTGACACTGTTCCTCCCTGACACTGATCCTCCTGACACTGTTCCTGCCTGACACTGTTCCTCCCTGACACTGTTCCTCCCTGACACTATTCCTCCTGACACTGTTCCTGCCTGACACTGTTCTTCCCTGACACTGTTCCTCCCTGATACTGTTCTTCCCTGACACTGTTCCTCCCTGACACTGTTCTTTCCTGACACTGTTCCTCCTGACACTGTTCCTGCCTGACACTGTTCCTCCCTGACACTATTCCTCCTGACACTGTTCCTGCCTGACACTGTTCTTCCCTGACACTGTTCCTCCCTGACACTGTTCCTCCCTGATACTGTTCCTCCCTGACACTGTTCTTCCCTGACACTGTTCCTCCTGACACTGTTCATGCCTGACACTGTTCCTCTCTGACACTGTTCCTCCCTGACACTGTTCCTCTCTGACACTATTCCTCCTGACACTGTTCCTCCCTGATACTGTTCCTCCCTGGCACTGTTCCTCCCTAACACTGTTCCTCTCTGACACTATTCCTTCTGACACTGTTCTTCCCTGATACTGTTCCTCCCTGGCACTGTCCCTCCTTGACACTGTTCCTCCCTGACACTGTTCCTCCCTGGCACTGTTCCTCTCTGACACTATTCCTCCTGACACTGTTCCTCCCTGACACTGTTCCTCTCTGACACTATTCCTCCTGACACTGTTCCTGCCTGACACTGTTCCTCCCTGACACTGTTCTTCCCCTGATACTGTTCCTCCCTGGCACTGTTCTTCCCTGACACTGTTCCTGCCTGACACTGTTCTTCCCTGACACTGTTCTTGCCAGACACTGTTCCTCCCTGACACTGTTCCTCCCTGATACTGTTCCTCCCTGACACTGTTCTTGCCAGACACTGTTCCTCTCTGACACTATTCCTCCTGACACTGTTCCTCCCTGATACTGTTCCTCCCTGGCACTGTTCCTCCCCGACACTGTTCCTCTCTGACACTATTCCTTCTGACACTGTTCCTCCCTGATACTGTTCCTCCCTGGCACTGTTCCTCCCTGACCCTGTTCCTCCCTGACACTGTTCCTCCCTGGAACTGTTCCTTCCTGACACTGTTCTTCCCCTGATACTGTTTCTCCCTGACACTGTTCCTCCCTGACACTGTTCCTCCCTGACACTATTCCTCCTGACAATGTTCCTCCCTGACACTGTTCCTCCCTGACACTATTCCTCCCTGACACTATTCCTCCTGACACTGTTCCTCCCTGACACTGTTCTTCCCTGACGCTGTTCTTCCCCTGATACTGTTCTTCCCTGACACTGTTCATCCTGACACAGTTCCTGCCTGACACTGTTCCTCCCTGACACTGTTCCTCCCTGACACTGTTCCTCCCTGACACTATTCCTTCTGACACTGTTCCTCCCTGACACTGTTCCTGCCAGACACTGTTCCTCCCTGACATTGTTCTTCCCTGACACTGTTCCTCTTGACACTGTTCCTCCTGACACTTTTCCTCCCTGACACTATTCCTCCTGACACTGTTTCTGCCTGACACTGTTCTTCCCTGACACTGTTCCTCTTGACACTGTTCCTCCTGACACTTTTCCTCCCTGACACTATTCCTCCTGACACTGTTCCTGCCTGATACTGTTCCTGCCTGACACTGTTCCTGCCAGACACTGTTCCTCCCTGACACTGTTCTTCCCCTGATACTGTTCTTCCCTGACACTGTTCCTCCCTGACACTGTTCCTGCCAGACACTGTTCCTCCCTGACACTGTTCTTCCCTGACACTGTTCCTCTTGACACTGTTCCTCCTGACACTGTTCCTCCCTGACACTATTCCTCCTGACACTGTTCCTGCCTGACACTGTTCTTCCCTGACACTGTTCCTCCCTGACACTGTTCCTCCTTGATACTCTTCCTGCCTGACACTGTTCCTGCCAGACACTGTTCCTCCCTGACACTGTTCTTTCCCTGATACTGTTCCTCCCTGACACTGTTCTTTCCCTGATACTTTTCCTCCCTGACACTGTTCTTCCCTGACACTGTTCCTCCCGACACTGTTCCTCCCTGACACTGTTCCTCCCTGACACTGTTCCTCCCTGACACTGTTCCTCCCTGACACTGTTCCTCCCTGACACTGTTCTTCCCCTGATACTGTTCCTCCCTGACACTGTTCCTCCCTGATACTGTTCCTCCCTGACACTGTTCTTTCCTGACACTGTTCCTCCTGACACTGTTCCTCCCTGACACTGATACTGCCTGACACTGTTCCTCCCTGACACTGTTCCACCCTGACACTATTCCTCCTGACACTGTTCCTGCCTGACACTGTTCTTCCCTTGATACTGTTCCTCCCTGACACTGTTCCTGCCTGACACTGTTCCTCCCTGACACTATTCCTACTGACACTGTTCCTGCCTGACACTGTTCCTCCCTGATACTGTTCCTCCCTGACACTGTTCTTCCCTGACACTGTTCCTCCTGACACTGTTCCTGCCTGACACTGTTCCTCTCTGACACTGTGTAACGTCCGCTTACCCTGTCGTAATAACCGCGGCCTCTATTGTAATAACCCAATGTTCCCCAGTATTAATCCTGTTATCTTGTGATCTCTCATAATCGTACTATACGCTCTCTGTTGTAATTCTCCGTCTCTCTTCACTCAATACCCCAGCTTAACACTGTTACAGTCCAGCATGACCCCTCACTGGACTGCCACGTATGTAAGAGGAATATTAAATGAGGAAGATACACCAAGGACGAGGGTTATTAGTTAAAAAAAACAATAACAAAACACATTTACACTGCCACCACCTTCCTGACCAACCATACCTGAATGTGTCAATCACCGATCCCCCAGGAAGGCAAGGAATCAGTAACCATGGGACTCCGGGTAATATGAATTTCAGTAATAAATTTTGGAAAATTAGTTTGTGTAATTTACGTTACTTATTTGAATCCAAGGGCAACTTTAGTATCTATTAATAGTAGGAGAACATGGGGGCTTCCAATACAACACCTAAAAATGACCAAGTAGCAAAATATATCAAAGGGGAGTTAAGTGAATACCACTGGACAAGCTATACAATTTATTTTATGAAAACATGTAAATTAAGACAATTTGAACACATCACCTATTCTATTTCCCTAGAGGCACAATGGATATTTATTGAGGACACGAAAACTCAAGTGCTACTCTACCTTAAATACCCGCACTACGGCCAAGATGTTGATGGCTGCCCTCAGCCCCGAGGATACGGGCTTGCGGCCCTGTTCCTAATACACTCCCAAGACACACTGATGAAATTTGGTTTTACCAACTTATTGCTGGAAAGGATTACTCCTCCCACCATCTAATACAGCCCCAGGGCTCCACCCATATTTTTGGCAATGGCCAACCATTTAACACGTAGGCCTGAGGTCTGGCACTCTAGGGCCAATAAGGACTTGGCCCTTATCTCAGGCCAATCACCTTCACTGATCTGTCGTGGAAAGCTACATGAATTCCTGAAGATTGAGTCAGCTCTCCCCAGCTACAGAGAAGGGGGACAAGGCGCGTCTATGGAGCCCAGGCACCTGCGAGCAATGTTTACAAAACTGATAAATTATGTTCAAGCCTGTCTCCTCTAAGATAGGAGTAGGGACATTTGACTCTGCCTGGTATGGGGAAGGCCGCTGCTGAGAGGGACAGAGAGGGATGAGAGGGGGTGGAGAGGGAAATATCTGAGTGGGGAAGTTGAGTGGGAGAAGCCAAGGTATCCACGACCACCCTACCCTCAGGTCAACCTCTTGACCCTGACAAATGGGCGACAGGGGGGGGGGGAAGAGGAGAGGAGACGAATGACGGCCAAGGGGAGGGGAGAAGGAAGGAGGGGAGAGGGAGAAGGAAAGGAGGGGAGAAGGAGAGGGAAAAGAGGGGAGAAGGGAGAACCAATGAGCTGAGCCCCAGATCATTACAACTCCCCCTCCTCGGAAATTAAGAAATTTGTGTGTAAAGCAAGTTACACACACTTTTCTTATCCAGAAATCCTGCCCTACCCTAACCATTAACTCCAAAAACAACATTTTTAACCCAACACTATTTTCAACCAATGCCTCAAAACAAAAGAAATTCTCTAATCCTAAGGAGAGGAGACGAATGACGGCCAAGGGGAGGGGAGAAGGAAGGAGGGGAGAGGGAGAAGGAAAGGAGGGGAGAAGGAGAGGGAAAAGAGGGGAGAAGGGAGAACCAATGAGCTGAGCCCCAGATCATTACAACTGTTCCTCCCTGACACTATTCCTCTCTGACACTATTCCTCCTGACACTGTTCCTCCCTGATACTGTTCCTCCCTGGCACTGTTCCTCCCTAACACTGTTCCTCTCTGACACTATTCCTTCTGACACTGTTCTTCCCTGATACTGTTCCTCCCTGGCACTGTTCTTCCCTGACACTGTTCCTGCCTGACACTGTTCTTCCCTTGACACTGTTCCTCCCTGACACTGATCCTGCCTGACACTGTTCCACCCTGACACTATTCCTCCTGACACTGTTCCTGCCTGACACTGTTCTTCCCTTGATACTGTTCCTCCCTGGCACTGTTCCTCCCTGACACTGTTCCTCCCTGACACTGTTCCTCCCTGGCACTGTTCCTCTCTGACACTATTCCTCCTGACACTGTTCCTCCCTGACACTGTTCCTCTCTGACACTATTCCTCCTGACACTGTTCCTGCCTGACACTGTTCCTCCCTGACACTGTTCTTCCCCTGATACTGTTCCTCCTTGGCACTGTTCTTCCCTGACACTGTTCCTGCCTGACACTGTTCTTCCCTGACACTGTTCTTGCCAGACACTGTTCCTCCCTAACACTGTTCCTCCCTGATAGTGTTCCTCCCTGACACTGTTCTTCTCTGACACTGTTCCTCCTGACACTCTTCCTCCCTGACACTGTTCCTCCCTGACATTGTTTCTCCCTGACACTCTTCCTCTTTGACACTATTCCTGCTGACACTGTTCCTGCCTGACACTGTTCCTCCCTGACACTGTTCCTCCCTGACTCTGTTCCTCTCTGACACTATTCCTTCTGACACTGTTCCTCCCTGATACTGTTCCTCCCTGGCACTGTTCCTCCCTGACACTGTTCCTCTCTGACACTATTCCTTCTGACACTGTTCCTCCCTGATACTGTTCCTCCCTGGCACTGTTCCTCCCTGACACTATTCCTCCCTGACACTGTTCCTCCCTGGCACTGTTCCTCCCTGACACTGTTCCTCCCTGACACTGTTCCTCTCTGACACTATTCCTCCTGACACTGTTCCTCCCTGACACTGTTCCTCTCTGACACTATTCCTCCTGACACTGTTCCTGCCTGACACTGTTCCTCCCTGACACTGTTCTTCCCCTGATACTGTTCCTCCCTGGCACTGTTCTTCCCTGACACTGTTCTTGCCTGACACTGTTCTTCCCCTGATACTGTACCTCCCTGACACTGTTCCTCCCTGACACTCTTTCTCCCTGACGCTGTTCTTCCCCTGATACTGTTCCTGCATGACACTGTTCCTCCCTGACACTGTTCCTCCCTGACGCTGTTCTTCCCCTGATATTGTTTCTCCCTGACACTGTTCCTATCTGACACTGTTCCTCCCTGACACTATTCCTCCTGACACTGTTCCTCCCTGACAATGTTCCTCCCTGACACTGTTCCTCCCTGACACTATTCCTCCTGACACTGTTCCTCCCTGACACTGTTCTTCCCCTGATACTGTTCCTCCCTGACGCTGTTCTTCCACTGATACTGTTCTTCCCTGACACTGTTCATCCTGACACAGTTCCTGCCTGACACTGTTCCTCCCTGACACTGTTCCTCCCTGACACTATTCCTTCTGACACTGTTCCTCCCTGACACTGTTCCTGCCAGACACTGTTCCTCCCTGACATTGTTCTTCCCTGACACTGTTCCTCTTGACACTGTTCCTCCTGACACTTTTCCTCCCTGACACTATTCCTCCTGACACTGTTCCCTCCTGACACTGTTCTTCCATGACACTGTTCCTCCCTGACACTGTTCTTTCCCTGATACTGTTCCTCCCTGACACTGTTCTTTCCCTGATACTTTTCCTCCCTGACACTGTTCTTCCCTGACACTGTTCCTCCCGACACTGTTCCTCCCTGACACTGTTCCTCCCTGACACTGTTCCTCCCTGACACTGTTCCTCCCTGACACTGTTCCTCCCTGACACTGTTCTTTCCTGACACTGTTCCTCCTGACACTGTTCCTCCCTGACACTGATCCTGCCTGACACTGTTCCTCCCTGATATTGTTCCTCCCTGACACTATTCCTCCTGACACTGTTCCTGCCTGACACTGTTCTTCCCTTGATACTGTTCCTCCCTGACACTGTTCCTGCCTGACACTGTTCCTCCCTGACACTATTCCTCCTGACACTGTTCCTCCCTGACACTATTCCTCCTGACACTGTTCCTGCCTGACACTGTTCCTCCCCGACACTCTTCCTCCCTGACACTATTCCTACCTGACACTATTCCTCCTAACACTGTTCCTCCCTGATACTGTTCCTTTCTGACACTGTTCCTCCCTGACACTGTTCCTCCTTGACACTGTTCCTCCCTGACACTGTTCCTCTCTGACACTATTCCTTCTGACACTGTTCCTCCCTGATACTGTTCCTCCCTGGCACTGTTCCTCCCTGACACTGTTCCTCCCTGACACTGTTCCTCCCTGGCACTGTTCCTCCCTGACACTGTTCCTCCCTGACACTGTTCCTCTCTGACACTATTCCTCCTTACACTGTTCCTCCCTGACACTGTTACTCTCTGATACTATTCCTCCTGACACTGTTCCTGCCTGACACTGTTCCTCCCTGACACTGTTCTTCCCCTGATACTGTTCCTCCCTGGCACTGTTCTTCCCTGACACTATTCCTGCCTGACACTGTTTCTCCCTGACACTGTTCCTCCCTGACACTGTTCCTGCCTGACACTGTTCTTCCCTGACACTGTTCTTGCCAGACACTGTTCCTCCCTGACACTGTTTCTCCTGACACTGTTCCTGCCTGACACTGTTCCTCCCTGACACTGTTCCTGTCTGACACGGTTCTTCCTTGACACTGTTCTTGCCAGACACTGTTCCTCCCTGACACTGTTCTTCCCCTGATACTGTTCCTCCCTGACACTGTTCTTCCCTGACACTGTTCCTCCCTGACACTGTTCTTCCCCTGATACTGTTCCTCCCTGACACTGTTCCTCCCTGACACTGTTCCTCCCTGGCAGTGTTTCTCCCTGACACTGTTCCTCCCTGATACTGTTCCTCCCTGACACTGTTCCTGCCTGACACTGTTCTTCCCTGACACTGTTCCTCCCTGACACTGATCCTCCTGACACTGTTCCTGCCTGACACTCTTCCTCCCTGACACTGTTCCTCCCTGACACTGTTCCTCCCTGACACTATTCCTCTTGACACTGTTCCTGCCTGACACTGTTCTTCCCTGACACTGTTCCTCCCTGATACTGTTCTTCCCTGACACTGTTCCTCCCTGACACTGTTCTTCCCTTACACTGTTCCTCCTGACACTGTTCCTGCCTGACACTGTTCCTCCCTGACACTATTCCTCCTGACACTGTTCCTGCCTGACACTGTTCTTCCCTGACACTGTTCCTCCCTGACACTGTTCCTCCCTGACACTGTTCCTCCCTGACACTGTTCCTCCCTGACACTGTTCCTCCCTGACACTGTTCTTCCCCTGATACTGTTCCTCCCTGACACTGTTCCTCCCTGATACTGTTCCTCCCTGACACCGTTCTTCCCTGACACTGTTCCTCCTGACACTGTTCCTCCCTGACACTATTCCTGCCTGACACTGTTCCTCCCTGACACTGTTCCTCCCTGACACTATTCCTCCTGACACTGTTCCTGCCTGACACTGTTCTTCCCTTGATACTGTTCCTCCCTGACACTGTTCCTGCCTGACACTGTTCCTCCCTGACACTATTCCTACTGACACTGTTCCTGCCTGACACTGATCTTGCCTGACACTGTTCCTCCCTGACACTGATCCTCCTGACACTGTTCCTGCCTGACACTGTTTCTCCCTGACATTGTTCCTCCCTGACACTGTTCCTCCTGACACTGTTCCTGCCTGACACTGTTCTTCCCTTGATACTGTTCCTCCCTGACACTGTTCCTGCCTGACACTGTTCCTCCCTGACACTATTCCTCCTGACACTGTTCCTCCCTGACACTATTCCTCCTGACACTGTTCCTGCCTGACACTGTTCCTCCCCGACACTCTTCCTCCCTGACACTATTCCTACCTGACACTATTCCTCCTAACACTGTTCCTCCCTGATACTGTTCCTTTCTGACACTGTTCCTCCCTGACACTGTTCCTCCTTGACACTGTTCCTCCCTGACACTGTTCCTCTCTGACACTATTCCTTCTGACACTGTTCCTCCCTGATACTGTTCCTCCCTGGCACTGTTCCTCCCTGACACTGTTCCTCCCTGACACTGTTCCTCCCTGGCACTGTTCCTCCCTGACACTGTTCCTCCCTGACACTGTTCCTCTCTGACACTATTCCTCCTTACACTGTTCCTCCCTGACACTGTTACTCTCTGATACTATTCCTCCTGACACTGTTCCTGCCTGACACTGTTCCTCCCTGACACTGTTCTTCACCTGATACTGTTCCTCCCTGGCACTCTTCCTGCCTGACACTGTTCTTCCCTGACACTGTTCTTGCCAGACACTGTTCCTCCCTGACCCTATTCCTCCTGACACTGTTCCTGCCTGACACTGTTCCTCCCTGACACTGTTCCTGCCTGACACGGTTCTTCCTTGACACTGTTCTTGCCAGACACTGTTCCTCCCTGACACTGTTCCTCCCTGATACTGTTCCTCCCTGACACTGTTCGTCCCTGACACTGTTCTTCCCTGACACTGTTCCTCCTGACACTGTTCCTCCCTGACACTGTTCTTCCCTGACACTGTTCTTCCCTGACACTGTTCCTCCCTGACACTGTTCCTCCCTGACACTGTTCTTTCCAGACACTGTTTCTCCCTGACACTGTTCTTCCCCTGATACTGTTCCTCCATGACACTGGTCTTCCCTGACACTGTTCTTGTCTGACACTGTTCCTCCCTCACAATGTTCTTCCCCTGATTCTGTTCCTCCCTGACACTGTTCCTCCCTGACACTGTTCTTCCCCTGATACTGTTCCTCCCTTACACTGTTCCTCCCTGACACTGTTCCTCCCTGACACTGTTTCTCCCTGACACTGTTCCTCCCTGATACTGTTCCTCCCTGACACTGTACCTCCCTGACACTGTTCCTCCCTGACACTGTTTCTCCCTGACACTGTTCCTCCCTGATACTGTTCCTCCCTGACAATGTTCCTCCCTGACACTGTTCTTCCCTGACACTGTTCCTCCTGACACTGTTCCTCCCTGAAACTGTTCTTCCCTGACACTGTTCCTCCCTGACACTGTTCCTCCCTGATACTGTTCCTCCCTGATACTGTTCCTCCCTGACACTGTTCTTCCCTGACACTGTTCCTCGTGACACTGTTCCTCCCTGACACTGTTCTTCCCTGACACTGTTCTTCCCTGACACTGTTCCTCCCTGACACTGTTCCTCCCTGACACTGTTCTTTCCAGACACTGTTTCTCCCTGACACTGTTCTTCCCCTGATACTGTTCCTCCCTGACACTGTTCTTCCCTGACACTGTTCTTCTCTGACACTGTTCCTCCCTGACACTGTTCTTCCCCTGATACTGTTCCTCCCTGACACTGTTTCTCCCTGACACTGTTCTTCCCCTGATACTGTTCCTCCCTGACACTGTTCTTACCTGACACTGTTCTTCTCTGACACTGTTCCTCCCTGACACTGTTCTTCCCATGATACTGTTCCTCCCTGACACTGTTCCTCCCTGACACTGTTCCTCCCTGACACTGTTTCTCCCTGACACTGTTCCCCCCTGATACTGTTCCTCCCTGACACTGTTCCTCCCTGACACTGTTCTTCCCTGACACTGTTCCTCCTGACACTGTTCCTCCCTGACACTGTTCTTCCCTGACACTGTTCTTCCCTGATACTGTTCCTCCCTGACACTGTTCCTCCCTGACACTGTTCTTTCCAGACACTGTTTCTCCCTGACACTGTTCTTCCCCTGATACTGTTCCTCCCTGACACTGTTCTTCCCTGACACTGTTCTTCTCTGACACTGTTCCTCCCTGACACTGTTCTTCCCCTGATACTGTTCCTCCCTGACACTGTTCCTCCCTGACACTGTTCCTCCCTGACACTGTTTCTCCCTGACACTGTTCCTCCCTGACACTGTTCCTCCCTGACACTGTTCTTCCCCTGATACTGTTCCTCCCTGACACTGTTCCTCCCTGACACTGTTCCTCCCTGACACTGTTCTTTCCAGACACTGTTTCTCCCTGACACTGTTCTTCCCCTGATACTGTTCCTCCCTGACACTGTTCTTCCCTGACACTGTTCTTCTCTGACACTGTTCCTCCCTGACACTGTTCTTCCCCTGATACTGTTCCTCCCTGACACTGTTTCTCCCTGACACTGTTCTTCCCCTGATACTGTTCCTCCCTGACACTGTTCTTACCTGACACTGTTCTTCTCTGACACTGTTCCTCCCTGACACTGTTCTTCCCATGATACTGTTCCTCCCTGACACTGTTCCTCCCTGACACTGTTCCTCCCTGACACTGTTTCTCCCTGACACTGTTCCCCCCTGATACTGTTCCTCCCTGACACTGTTCCTCCCTGACACTGTTCTTCCCTGACACTGTTCCTCCTGACACTGTTCCTCCCTGACACTGTTCTTCCCTGACACTGTTCTTCCCTGATACTGTTCCTCCCTGACACTGTTCCTCCCTGACACTGTTCTTTCCAGACACTGTTTCTCCCTGACACTGTTCTTCCCCTGATACTGTTCCTCCCTGACACTGTTCTTCCCTGACACTGTTCTTCTCTGACACTGTTCCTCCCTGACACTGTTCTTCCCCTGATACTGTTCCTCCCTGACACTGTTCCTCCCTGACACTGTTCCTCCCTGACACTGTTTCTCCCTGACACTGTTCCTCCCTGACACTGTTCCTCCCTGACACTGTTCTTTCCCTGATACTGTTCCTCCCTGACACTGTTCCTCCCTGACACTGTTCCTCCCTGACACTGCTAATCCCTAACACTGTTCCTCCCTGACACTGTTCTTCCCCTGATACTGTTCCTCCCTGACAATGTTCCTCCCTGAATCCTGTTCTTCCCATGCCACTGATCCTCCCTGACACTGTTCCTCCCTGACACTGTTCCTCCCTGATACTGTTCCTCCCTGACACTGTTCCTCCTTGACACTATTCTTCATGACACTGTTCCTCTCTGACACTGTTCTTTGCCTGATACTGTTCCTCCCTGACACTGTTCCTCCTTGACACTGTTCCTCCCTGATACTGTTCCTCCCTGACACTGTTCCTCCCTGACACTGTTCCTCCCTGACACTGTTCCTCCCAGATACTGTTCCTCCCTGACACTGTTCCTCCCTGACACTGTTCCTCCCTGACACTGTCCCTCCCTGACACTGTTTTTCCCCTGATACTGTTTCTCCCTGACACTGTTCTTCCTGACACTCTTCCTCCCTGACACTGTTCCTCCCTGACACTATTCCTCCTGACACTGTTCCTCCCTGACACTATTCCTCCTGACACTGTTCCTGCCTGACACTGTTCCTCCCTGACAATGTTCCTCCTTGACACTGTTCCTCCCTGACACAGTTCCTCTCTGACACTATTCCTCCTAACACTGTTCCTCCCTGATACTGTTGCTCCCTGGCACTGTTCCTCCCTGACACTGTTCCTCTCTTACACTATTCCTTCTGACACTGTTCCTCCCTGATACTGTTCCTCCCTGGCACTGTTCCTCCCTGACACTGTTCCTCCCTGACACTGTTCCTCCCTGGCACTGTTCCTCCCTGACACTGATCCTCCCTGACACTGTTCCTCTCTGACACTATTCCTCCTTACACTGTTCCTCCCTGACACTGTTACTCTCTGATACTATTCCTCCTGACACTGTTCCTGCCTGACACTGTTCCTCCCTGACACTGTTCTTCCCCTGATACTGTTCCTCCCTGGCACTGTTCTTCCCTGACACTATTCCTGCCTGACACTGTTTCTCCCTGACACTGTTCCTCCCTGACACTGTTCCTGCCTGACACTGTTCTTCCCTGACACTGTTCTTGCCAGACACTGTTCCTCCCTGACACTGTTTCTCCTGACACTGTTCCTGCCTGACACTGTTCCTCCCTGACACTGTTCCTGTCTGACACGGTTCTTCCTTGACACTGTTCTTGCCAGACACTGTTCCTCCCTGACACTGTTCTTCCCCTGATACTGTTCCTCCCTGACACTGTTCTTCCCTGACACTGTTCCTCCCTGACACTGTTCTTCCCCTGATACTGTTCCTCCCTGACACTGTTCCTCCCTGACACTGTTCCTCCCTGGCAGTGTTTCTCCCTGACACTGTTCCTCCCTGATACTGTTCCTCCCTGACACTGTTCCTGCCTGACACTGTTCTTCCCTGACACTGTTCCTCCCTGACACTGATCCTCCTGACACTGTTCCTGCCTGACACTCTTCCTCCCTGACACTGTTCCTCCCTGACACTGTTCCTCCCTGACACTATTCCTCTTGACACTGTTCCTGCCTGACACTGTTCTTCCCTGACACTGTTCCTCCCTGACACTATTCCTCTTGACACTGTTCCTGCCTGACACTGTTCTTCCCTGACACTGTTCCTCCCTGATACTGTTCTTCCCTGACACTGTTCCTCCCTGACACTGTTCTTCCCTTACACTGTTCCTCCTGACACTGTTCCTGCCTGACACTGTTCCTCCCTGACACTATTCCTCCTGACACTGTTCCTGCCTGACACTGTTCTTCCCTGACACTGTTCCTCCCTGACACTGTTCCTCCCTGACACTGTTCCTACCTGACACTGTTCCTCCCTGACACTGTTCCTCCCTGACACTGTTCTTCCCCTGATACTGTTCCTCCCTGACACTGTTCCTCCCTGATACTGTTCCTCCCTGACACCGTTCTTCCCTGACACTGTTCCTCCTGACACTGTTCCTCCCTGACACTATTCCTGCCTGACACTGTTCCTCCCTGACACTGTTCCTCCCTGACACTATTCCTCCTGACACTGTTCCTGCCTGACACTGTTCTTCCCTTGATACTGTTCCTCCCTGACACTGTTCCTGCCTGACACTGTTCCTCCCTGACACTATTCCTACTGACACTGTTCCTGCCTGACACTGATCTTGCCTGACACTGTTCCTCCCTGACACTGATCCTCCTGACACTGTTCCTGCCTGACACTGTTTCTCCCTGACATTGTTCCTCCCTGACACTGTTCCTCCCTGACACTATTCCTCCTGACACTGTTCCTGCCTGACACTGTTCTTCCCTGACACTGTTCCTCCCTGATACTGTTCCTCCCTGACACTGTTCCTCCCTGACACTGTTCTTTCCTGACACAGTTCCTCCTGACACTGTTCCTGCCTGACACTGTTCCTCCCTGACACTATTCCTCCTGACACTGTTCCTGCCTGACACTGTTCTTCCCTGACACTGTTCCTCCCTGACACTGTTCCTCCCTGATACTGTTCCTCCCTGACACTGTTCTTCCCTGACACTGTTCCTCCTGACACTGTTCATGCCTGACACTGTTCCTCTCTGACACTGTTCCTCCCTGACACTGTTCCTCTCTGACACTATTCCTCCTGACACTGTTCCTCCCTGACACTGTTCCTCCCTGACACTGTTCCTCTCTGACACTATTCCTCCTGACACTGTTCTTCCCTGATACTGTTCCTCCCTGGCACTGTTCCTCCCTGACACTGTTCCTCTCTGACACTATTCCTTCTGACACTGTTCCTCCCTGATACTGTTCCTCCCTGACACTGTTCCTCCCTGACACTGTTCCTCCCTGACACTGTTCCTCCCTGATACTGTTCCTCCCTGACACTGTTCCTCCCTGACACTGTTCCTCCCTGACACTGTTCCTCCCTGACACTGTTTTTCCCCTGATACTGTTCCTCCCTGACACAGTTCTTCCTGACACTCTTCCTCCCTGACACTGTTCCTCCCTGACACTATTCCTCCTGACACTGTTCCTCCCTGACACTATTCCTCCTGACACTGTTCCTGACTGACACTGTTCCTCCCCGGCACTCTTCCTCCCTAACACTATTCCTACCTGACACTATTCCTCCTAACACTGTTCCTCCCTGATACTGTTCCTTTCTGACACTGTTCCTCCCTGACACTGTTCCTCCTTGACACTGTTCCTCCCTGACACTGTTCCTCTCTGACACTATTCCTTCTGACACTGTTCCTCCCTGATACTGTTGCTCCCTGGCACTGTTCCTCCCTGACACTGTTCCTCTCTGACACTATTCCTTCTGACACTGTTCCTCCCTGATAATTTTCCTCACTGGCACTGTTCCTCCCTGACACTGTTCCTCCCTGACACTGTTCCTCCCTGGCACTGTTCCTCCCTGACACTGTTCCTCCCTGACACTGTTCCTCTCTGACACTATTCCTCCTTACACTGTTCCTCCCTGACACTGTTACTCTCTGATACTATTCCTCCTGACACTGTTCCTGCCTGACACTGTTCCTCCCTGACACTGTTCTTCACCTGATACTGTTCCTCCCTGGCACTGTTCTTCCTTGACACTATTCCTGCCTGACACTGTTCCTCCCTGACACTGTTCCTCCCTGACACTGTTCCTGCCTGACACTGTTCTTCCCTGACACTGTTCTTGCCAGACACTGTTCCTCCCTGACACTGTTCCTCCTGACACTGATCCTGCCTGACACTGTTCTTCCCTGACACTGTTCCTGCCTGACACGGTTCTTCCTTGACACTGTTCTTGCCAGACACTGTTCCTCCCTGACACTGTTCTTCCCCTGATACTGTTCCTCCCTGACACTGTTCTTCCCCGACACTGTTCTTCCCTGACACTGTTCCTCCCTGACACTGTTCCTCCCTGATACTGTTCCTCCCTGACACTGTTCCTCCCTGACACTGTTCCTCCCTGACACTGTTTTTCCCTGACACTGTTCCTCCCTGATACTGTTCCTCCCTGACAATGTTCCTCCCTGACACTGTTCTTCCCTGACACTGTTCCTCCTGACACTGTTCCTCCCTGAAACTGTTCTTCCCTGACACTGTTCCTCCCTGACACTGTTCCTCCCTGATACTGTTCCTCCCTGATACTGTTCCTCCCTGACACTGTTCTTCCCTGACACTGTTCCTCGTGACACTGTTCCTCCCTGACACTGTTCTTCCCTGACACTGTTCTTCCCTGACACTGTTCCTCCCTGACACTGATCCTCCCTGACACTGTTCTTTCCAGACACTGTTTCTCCCTGACACTGTTCTTCCCCTGATACTGTTCCTCCCTGACACTGTTCTTCCCTGACACTGTTCTTCTCTGACACTGTTCCTCCCTGACACTGTTCTTCCCCTGATACTGTTCCTCCCTGACACTGTTTCTCCCTGACACTGTTCTTCCCCTGATAGTGTTCCTCCGTGACACTGTTCTTCCCTGACACTGTTCTTCTCTGACACTGTTCCTCCCTGACACTGTTCTTCCCCTGATACTGTTCCTCCCTGACACTGTTCCTCCTTGACACTGTTCCTCCCTGACACTGTTTCTCCCTGACACTGTTCCTCCCTGATACTGTTCCTCCCTGATACTGTTCCTCCCTGACACTGTTCTTCCCTGACACTGTTCCTCCTGACACTGTTCCTCCCTGACACTGTTCTTCCCTGACACTGTTCTTTCCTGATACTGTTCCTCCCTGACACTGTTCCTCCCTGACACTGTTCTTTCCAGACACTGTTTCTCCCTGACACTGTTCTTCCCCTGATACTGTTCCTCCCTGACACTGTTCTTCCCTGACACTGTTCTTCTCTGACACTGTTCCTCCCTGACACTGTTCTTCCCCTGATACTGTTCCTCCCTGACACTGTTCCTCCCTGACACTGTTCCTCCCTGACACTGTTTCTCCCTGACACTGTTCCTCCCTGACACTGTTCCTCCCTGACACTGTTCTTCCCCTGATACTGTTCCTCCCTGACACTGTTCCTCCCTGACACTGTTCCTCCCTGACACTGCTCCTCCCTAACACTGTTCCTCCCTGACACTGTTCTTCCCCTGATACTGTTCCTCCCTGACAATGTTCCTCCCTGAATCCTGTTCTTCCCATGCCACTGATCCTCCCTGACACTGTTCCTCCCTGACACTGTTCCTCCCTGATACTGTTCCTCCCTGACACTGTTCCTCCTTGACACTGTTCCTTCCTGACACTGTTCCTCCCTGACACTGTTCTTCCCCTGATACTGTTCCTCCCTGACACTGTTCTTCCTGACACTCTTCCTCCCTGACACTGTTCCTCCCTGACACTATTCCTCCTGACACTGTTCCTCCCTGACACTATTCCTCCTGACACTGTTCCTGCCTGACACTGTTCCTCCCTGACAATGTTAATCCTTGACACTGTTCCTCCCTGACACAGTTCCTCTCTGACACTATTCCTCCTAACACTGTTCCTCCCTGATACTGTTGCTCCCTGGCACTGTTCCTCCCTGACACTGTTCCTCTCTGACACTATTCCTTCTGACACTGTTCCTCCCTGATACTGTTCCTCCCTGGCATTGTTCCTCCCTGACACTGTTCCTCCCTGACACTGTTCCTCCCTGGCACTGTTCCTCCCTGACACTGTTCCTCCCTGACACTGTTCCTCTCTGACACTATTCCTCCTTACACTGTTCCTCTCTGACACTGTTACTCTCTGATACTATTCCTCCTGACACTGTTCCTGCCTGACACTGTTCCTCCCTGACACTGTTCCTCCCTGACACTGTTCCTGCCTGACACTGTTCTTCCCTGACACTGTTCTTGCCAGACACTGTTCCTCCCTGACACTGTTTCTCCTGACACTGTTCCTGCCTGACACTGTTTCTCCCTGACACTGTTCCTGCCTGACACGGTTCTTCCTTGACACTGTTCTTGCCAGACACTGTTCCTCCCTGACACTGTTCTTCCCTGACACTGTTCCTCGTGACACTGTTCCTCCCTGACACTGTTCTTCCCTGACACTGTTCTTCCCTGACACTGTTCCTCCCTGACACTGTTCCTCCCTGACACTGTTCTTTCCAGACACTGTTTCTCCCTGACACTGTTCTTCCCCTGATACTTTTCCTCCCTGACACTGTTCTTCCCTGACACTGTTCTTCTCTGACACTGTTCCTCCCTGACACTGTTCTTCCCCTGATACTGTTCCTCCCTGACACTGTTTCTCCCTGACACTGTTCTTCCCCTGATAATGTTCCTCCCTGACACTGTTCTTCCCTGACACTGTTCTTCTCTGACACTGTTCCTCCCTGACACTGTTCTTCCCCTGATACTGTTCCTCCCTGACACTGTTCCTCCCTGACACTGTTCCTCCCTGACACTGTTTCTCCCTGACACTGTTCCTCCCTGATACTGTTCCTCCCTGATACTGTTCCTCCCTGACACTGTTCTTCCCTGACACTGTTCCTCCTGACACTGTTCCTCCCTGACACTGTTCTTCCCTGACACTGTTCTTCCCTGATACTGTTCCTCCCTGACACTGTTCCTCCCTGACACTGTTCTTTCCAGACACTGTTTCTCCCTGACACTGTTCTTCCCCTGATACTGTTCCTCCCTGACACTGTTCTTCCCTGACACTGTTCTTCTCTGACACTGTTCCTCCCTGACACTGTTCTTCCCCTGATACTGTTCCTCCCTGACACTGTTCCTCCCTGACACTGTTCCTCCCTGACACTGTTTCTCCCTGACACTGTTCCTCCCTGACACTGTTCCTCCCTGACACTGTTCTTCCCCTGATACTGTTCCTCCCTGACACTGTTCCTCCCTGACACTGTTCCTCCCTGACACTCCTCCTCCCTAACACTGTTCCTCCCTGACACTGTTCTTCCCCTGATACTGTTCCTCCCTGACAATGTTCCTCCCTGAATCCTGTTCTTCCCATGCCACTGATAATCCCTGACACTGTTCCTCCCTGACACTGTTCCTCCCTGATACTGTTCCTCCCTGACACTGTTCCTCTTTGACACTGTTCCTTCCTGACACTGTTCCTCCCTGACACTGTTCTTCCCCTGATACTGTTCCTCCCTGACACTGTTCTTCCTGACACTCTTCCTCCCTGACACTGTTCCTCCCTGACACTATTCCTCCTGACACTGTTCCTCCCTGACACTATTCCTCCTGACACTGTTCCTGCCTGACACTGTTCCTCCCTGACAATGTTCATCCTTGACACTGTTCCTCCCTGACACTGTTCCTCTCTGACACTATTCCTTCTGACACTGTTCCTCCCTGATACTGTTCCTCCATGGCATTGTTCCTCCCTGACACTGTTCCTCCCTGACACTGTTCCTCCCTGGCACTGTTCCTCCCTGACACTGTTCCTCCCTGACACTGTTCCTCTCTGACACTATTCCTCCTTACACTGTTCCTCTCTGACACTGTTACTCTCTGATACTATTCCTCCTGACACTGTTCCTGCCTGACACTGTTCCTCCCTGACACTGTTCCTCCCTGACACTGTTCCTGCCTGACACTGTTCTTCCCTGACACTGTTCTTGCCAGACACTGTTCCTCCCTGACACTGTTTCTCCTGACACTGTTCCTGCCTGACACTGTTTCTCCCTGACACTGTTCCTGCCTGACACGGTTCTTCCTTGACACTGTTCTTGCCAGACACTGTTCCTCCCTGACACTGTTCTTCCCCTGATACTGTTCCTCCCTGACACTGTTCTTCTCTGACACTGTTCTTCCCTGACACTGTTCTTCCCTGACACTGTTCCTCCCTGACACTGTTCTTCATCTGATACTGTTCCTCCCTGACACTGTTCCTCCCTGACACTGTTCCTCCCTGACAGTGTTTCTCCCTGACACTGTTCCTCCCTGATACTGTTCCTCCCTGACACTGTTCCTCCCTGACACTGTTCTTCCCTGACACTGTTCCTCCTGACACTGTTCCTCCCTGACACTGTTCTTCCCTGACACTGTTCTTCCCTGATACTGTTCCTCCCTGACACTGTTCCTCCCTGACACTGTTCTTTCCAGACACTGTTTCTCCCTGACACTGTTCTTCACCTGATATTGTTCCTCCCTGACACTGTTCTTCCCTGACACTGTTCTTCTCTGACACTGTTCCTCCCTGACACTGTTCTTCCCCTGATACTGTTCCTCCCTGACACTGTTCCTCCCTGACACTGTTCCTCTCTGACACTATTCCTTCTGACACTGTTCCTCCCTGATACTGTTCCTCCCTGGCACTGTTCCTCCCTGACACTGTTCCTCCCTGACACTTTTCCTCCCTGGCACTGTTCCTCCCTGACACTGTTCCTCCCTGACACTGTTCCTCTCTGACACTATTCCTCCTTACACTGTTCCTCCCTGACACTGTTACTCTCTGATACTATTCCTCCTGACACTGTTCCTGCCTGACACTGTTCCTCCCTGACACTGTTCTTCACCTGATACTGTTCCTCCCTGACACTGTTCTTCCTTGACACTATTCCTGCCTGACACTGTTCCTCCCTGACACTGTTCCTCCCTGACACTGTTCCTGCCTGACACTGTTCTTCCCTGACACTGTTCTTGCCAGACACTGTTCCTCCCTGACATTGTTCCTCCTGACACTGTTCCTGCCTGACACTGTTCTTCCCTGACACTGTTCCTGCCTGACACGGTTCTTCCTTGACACTGTTCTTGCCAGACACTGTTCCTCCCTGACACTGTTCTTCCCCTGATACTGTTCCTCCCTGACACTGTTCTTCCCTGACACTGTTCTTCCCTGACACTGTTCCTCCCTGACACTGTTCCTCCCTGATACTGTTCCTCCCTGACACTGTTCGTCCCTGACACTGTTCTTCCCTGACACTGTTCCTCCTGACACTGTTCCTCCCTGACACTGTTCTTCCCTGACACTGTTCTTCCCTGACACTGTTCCTCCCTGACACTGTTCCTCCCTGACACTGTTCTTTCCAGACACTGTTTCTCCCTGACATTGTTCCTCCCTGATACTTTTGCTCCCTGGCACTGTTCCTCCCTGACACTGTTCCTCTCTGACACTATTCCTTCTGACACTGTTCCTCCCTGATACTGTTCCTCCCTGGCACTGTTCCTCCCTGACACTGTTCCTCCCTGACACTGTTCCTCCCTGGCACTGTTCCTCCCTGACACTGTTCCTCCCTGACACTGTTCCTCTCTGACACTATTCCTCCTTACACTGTTCCTCCCTGACACTGTTACTCTCTGATACTATTCCTCCTGACACTGTTCCTGCCTGACACTGTTCCTCCCTGACACTGTTCTTCCCCCTGATACTGTTCCTCCCTGGCACTGTTCTTCTCTGACACTATTCCTGCCTGACACTGTTTCTCCCTGACACTGTTCCTCCCTGACACTGTTCCTGCCTGACACTGTTCTTCCCTGACACTGTTCTTGCCAGACACTGTTCCTCCCTGACACTGTTTCTCCTGACACTGTTCCTGCCTGACACTGTTCCTCCCTGACACTGTTCCTGCCTGACACGGTTCTTCCTTGACACTGTTCTTGCCAGACACTGTTCCTCCCTGACACTGTTCTTCCCCTGATACTGTTCCTCCCTGACACTGTTCTTCCCTGACACTGTTCTTCCCTGACACTGTTCTTCCCTGACACTGTTCCTCCCTGACACTGTTCTTCCCCTGATACTGTTCCTCCCTGACACTGTTCCTCCCTGACACTGTTCCTCCCTGACAGTGTTTCTCCTTGACACTGTTCCTCCCTGATACTGTTCCTCCCTGACACTGTTCCTCCCTGACATTGTTCTTCCCTGACACTGTTCCTCCTGACACTGTTCCTCCCTGACACTGTTCTTCCCTGACACTGTTCTTCCCTGATACTGTTCCTCCCTGACACTGTTCCTCCCTGACACTGTTCTTTCCAGACACTGTTTCTCCCTGACACTGTTCTTCCCCTGATATTGTTCCTCCCTGACACTGTTCTTCCCTGACACTGTTCTTCTCTGACACTGTTCCTCCCTGACACTGTTCTTCCCCTGATACTGTTCCTCCCTGACACTGTTCCTCCCTGACACTGTTCTTCCCTGACACTGTTCTTCCCTGATACTGTTCCTCCCTGACACTGTTCCTCCCTGACACTGTTCTTTCCAGACACTGTTTCTCCCTGACACTGTTCTTCCCCTGATATTGTTCCTCCCTGACACTGTTCTTCCCTGACACTGTTCTTCTCTGACACTGTTCCTCCCTGACACTGTTTCTCCCTGATACTGTTTCTCCCTGACACTGTTCCTCCCTGACACTGTTCCTCCCTGACACTGTTCTTCCCCTGATACTGTTCCTCCCTGACACTGTTCCTCCCTGACACTGTTCCTCCCTGACACTGCTCCTCCCTAACACTGTTCCTCCCTGACACTGTTCTTCCCCTGTTACTGTTCCTCCCTGACAATGTTCCTCCCTGAATCCTGTTCTTCCCATGCCACAGATCCTCGCTGACACTGTTCCTCCCTGACACTGTTCCTCCCTGATACTGTTCCTCCCTGACACTGTTCCTCCTTGACACTGTTCCTTCCTGACACTGTTCCTCCCTGACACTGTTCTTCCCCTGATACTGTTCCTCCCTGACACTGTTCACCCCTGACACTATTCCTCATGACACTGTTCCTCTCTGACACTGTTCTTTGCCTGATACTGTTCCTCCCTGACACTGTTCCTCCCTGACACTGTTCCTCCCTGATACTGTTCCTCCCTGACACTGTTCCTCCCTGACACTGTTCCTCCCTGACACTGTTCCTCCCAGATACTGTTCCTCCCTGACACTGTTCCTCCCAGACACTGTTCCTCCCTGACACTGTTCCTCCCTGACACTGTTTTTCCCCTGATACTGTTTCTCCCTGACACTGTTCTTCCTGACACTCTTCCTCCCTGACACTGTTCCTCCCTGACACTATTCCTCCTGACATTGTTCCTCCCTGACACTATTCCTCCTGACACTGTTCCTGCCTGACACTGTTACTCCCCGACACTGTTCCTCACTGATACTGTTCCTTTCTGACACTGTTCCTCCCTGACACTGTTCCTCCTTGACACTGTTCCTCCCTGACACAGTTCCTCTCTGACACTATTCCTCCTGACACTGTTCCTCCCTGATACTGTTGCTCCCTGGCACTGTTCCTCCCTGACACTGTTCCTCTCTGACACTATTCCTTCTGACACTGTTCCTCCCTGATACTGTTCCTCCCTGGCACTGTTCCTCCCTGACACTGTTCCTCCCTGACACTGTTCCTCCCTGGCACTGTTCCTCCCTGACACTGTTCCTCCCTGACACTGTTCCTCTCTGACACTATTCCTCCTTACACTGTTCCTCTCTGACACTGTTACTCTCTGATACTATTCCTCCTGACACTGTTCCTGCCTGACACTGTTCCTCCCTGACACTGTTCTTCCCCTGATACTGTTCCTCCCTAGCACTGTTCTTCCCTGACACTATTCCTGCCTGACACTGTTCCTCCCTGACACTGTTCCTCCCTGACACTGTTCCTGCCTGACACTGTTCTTCCCTGACACTGTTCTTGCCAGACACTGTTCCTCCCTGACACTGTTCCTCCTGACACTGTTCCTGCCTGACACTATTCCTCCCTGACACTGTTCCTGCCTGACACGGTTCTTCCTTGACACTGTTCTTGCCAGACACTGTTCCTCCCTGACACTGTTCTTCCCCTGATACCGTTCCTCCCTGACACTGTTCTTCCCTGACACTGTTCTTCCCTGACACTGTTCTTCCCTGACACTGTTCCTCCCTGACACTGTTCCTCCCTGACACTGTTCTTTCCAGACACTGTTTCTCCCTGACACTGTTCTTCCCCTGATACTGTTCCTCCCTGACACTGGTCTTCCCTGACACTGTTCTTCCCCTGATACTGTTCCTCCCTGACACTGTTCCTGCCTGACACTGTTCTTCCCCTGATACTGTTCCTCCCTTACACTGTTCCTCCCTGACACTGTTCCTCCCTGACACTGTTTCTCCCTGACACTGTTCCTCCCTGATACTGTTCCTCGCTGACACTGTTCCTCCCTGACACTGTTCCTCCCTGACACTGTTTCTCCCTGACATTGTTCCTCCCTGATACTGTTCCTCCCTGACAATGTTCCTCCTTGACACTGTTCTTCCCTGACACTGTTCCTCCTGACACTGTTCCTCCCTGACACTGTTCTTCCCTGACACTGTTCCTCCCTGACACTGTTCCTCCCTGATACTGTTCCTCTCTGATACTGTTCCTCCCTGACACTGTTCTTCCTTGACACTGTTCCTCGTGACACTGTTCCTCCCTGACACTGTTCTTTTCTGACACTGTTCTTCCCTGACACTGTTCCTCCCTCACACTGTTCCTCCCTGACACTGTTCTTTCCAGACACTGTTTCTCCCTGACACTAATCTTCCCCTGATACTGTTCCTCCCTGACACTGTTCTTCCCTGACACTGTTCTTCTCTGACACTGTTCCTCCCTGACACTGTTCTTCCCCTGATACTGTTCCTCCCTGACACTGTTTCTCCCTGACACTGTTCTTCCCCTGATACTGTTCCTCCCTGACACTGTTCTTCCCTGACACTGTTCTTCTCTGACACTGTTCCTCCATGACACTGTTCTTCCCCTGATACTGTTCCTCCCTGACACTGTTCCTCCCTGACACTGTTCCTCCCTGACACTGTTCCTCCCTGACACTGTTCTTCCCTGACACTGTTCCTCCTGACACTGTTCCTCCCTGACACTGTTCTTCCCTGACACTGTTCTTCCCTGATACTGTTCCTCCCTGACACTGTTCCTCCCTGACACTGTTCTTTCCAGACACTGTTTCTCCCTGACACTGTTCTTCCCCTGATACTGTTCCTCCCTGACACTGTTCTTCCCTGACACTGTTCTTCTCTGACACTGTTCCTCCCTGACACTGTTCTTCCCTGATACTGTTCCTCCCTGACACTGTTCCTCCCTGACACTGTTCCTCCCTGACACTGTTTCTCCCTGACACTGTTCCTCCCTGACACTGTTCGTCCCTGACACTGTTCTTCCCCTGATAATGTTCCTCCCTGACACTGTTCCTCCCTGACACTGCTCCTCCCTGACACTGCTCCTCCCTAACACTGTTCCTCCCTGACACTGTTCGTCCCTGACACTGTTCTTCCCCTGATAATGTTCCTCCCTGACACTGTTCATCCCTGACAATGTTCCTCCCTGAATCCTGTTCTTCCCATGACACTGTTCCTCCCTGACACTGTTCCACCCTGACACTGTTCCTCCCTGATACTGTTCCTTCCTGACACTGTTCCTCCTTGACACTGTTCCTCCCTGACACTGTTCTTCCCCTGATACTGTTCCTCCCTGACACTGTTCACCCCTGACACTATTCCTCATGACACTGTTCCTCTCTGACACTGTTCTTTGCCTGATACTGTTCCTCCCTGACACTGTTCTTCCCCTGATACTGTTCCTCCCTGACACTGTTCTTCCCTGACACTGTTCTTCCCTGACACTGTTCCTCCCTGACACTGTTCCTCCCTGATACTGTTCCTCCCTGACACTGTTCGTCCCTGACACTGTTCTTCCCTGACACTGTTCCTCCTGACACTGTTCCTCCCTGACACTGTTCTTCCCTGACACTGTTCTTCCCTGACACTGTTCCTCCCTGACACTGTTCCTCCCTGACACTGTTCTTTCCAGACACTGTTTCTCCCTGACATTGTTCCTCCCTGATACTTTTGCTCCCTGGCACTGTTCCTCCCTGACACTGTTCCTCTCTGACACTATTCCTTCTGACACTGTTCCTCCCTGATACTGTTCCTCCCTGGCACTGTTCCTCCCTGACACTGTTCCTCCCTGACACTGTTCCTCCCTGGCACTGTTCCTCCCTGACACTGTTCCTCCCTGACACTGTTCCTCTCTGACACTATTCCTCCTTACACTGTTCCTCCCTGACACTGTTACTCTCTGATACTATTCCTCCTGACACTGTTCCTGCCTGACACTGTTCCTCCCTGACACTGTTCTTCCCCCTGATACTGTTCCTCCCTGGCACTGTTCTTCTCTGACACTATTCCTGCCTGACACTGTTTCTCCCTGACACTGTTCCTCCCTGACACTGTTCCTGCCTGACACTGTTCTTCCCTGACACTGTTCTTGCCAGACACTGTTCCTCCCTGACACTGTTTCTCCTGACACTGTTCCTGCCTGACACTGTTCCTCCCTGACACTGTTCCTGCCTGACACGGTTCTTCCTTGACACTGTTCTTGCCAGACACTGTTCCTCCCTGACACTGTTCTTCCCCTGATACTGTTCCTCCCTGACACTGTTCTTCCCTGACACTGTTCTTCCCTGACACTGTTCTTCCCTGACACTGTTCCTCCCTGACACTGTTCTTCCCCTGATACTGTTCCTCCCTGACACTGTTCCTCCCTGACACTGTTCCTCCCTGACAGTGTTTCTCCTTGACACTGTTCCTCCCTGATACTGTTCCTCCCTGACACTGTTCCTCCCTGACATTGTTCTTCCCTGACACTGTTCCTCCTGACACTGTTCCTCCCTGACACTGTTCTTCCCTGACACTGTTCTTCCCTGATACTGTTCCTCCCTGACACTGTTCCTCCCTGACACTGTTCTTTCCAGACACTGTTTCTCCCTGACACTGTTCTTCCCCTGATATTGTTCCTCCCTGACACTGTTCTTCCCTGACACTGTTCTTCTCTGACACTGTTCCTCCCTGACACTGTTCTTCCCCTGATACTGTTCCTCCCTGACACTGTTCCTCCCTGACACTGTTCTTCCCTGACACTGTTCTTCCCTGATACTGTTCCTCCCTGACACTGTTCCTCCCTGACACTGTTCTTTCCAGACACTGTTTCTCCCTGACACTGTTCTTCCCCTGATATTGTTCCTCCCTGACACTGTTCTTCCCTGACACTGTTCTTCTCTGACACTGTTCCTCCCTGACACTGTTTCTCCCTGATACTGTTTCTCCCTGACACTGTTCCTCCCTGACACTGTTCCTCCCTGACACTGTTCTTCCCCTGATACTGTTCCTCCCTGACACTGTTCCTCCCTGACACTGTTCCTCCCTGACACTGCTCCTCCCTAACACTGTTCCTCCCTGACACTGTTCTTCCCCTGTTACTGTTCCTCCCTGACAATGTTCCTCCCTGAATCCTGTTCTTCCCATGCCACAGATCCTCCCTGACACTGTTCCTCCCTGACACTGTTCCTCCCTGATACTGTTCCTCCCTGACACTGTTCCTCCTTGACACTGTTCCTTCCTGACACTGTTCCTCCCTGACACTGTTCTTCCCCTGATACTGTTCCTCCCTGACACTGTTCACCCCTGACACTATTCCTCATGACACTGTTCCTCTCTGACACTGTTCTTTGCCTGATACTGTTCCTCCCTGACACTGTTCCTCCCTGACACTGTTCCTCCCTGATACTGTTCCTCCCTGACACTGTTCCTCCCTGACACTGTTCCTCCCTGACACTGTTCCTCCCAGATACTGTTCCTCCCTGACACTGTTCCTCCCAGACACTGTTCCTCCCTGACACTGTTCCTCCCTGACACTGTTTTTCCCCTGATACTGTTTCTCCCTGACACTGTTCTTCCTGACACTCTTCCTCCCTGACACTGTTCCTCCCTGACACTATTCCTCCTGACATTGTTCCTCCCTGACACTATTCCTCCTGACACTGTTCCTGCCTGACACTGTTACTCCCCGACACTGTTCCTCACTGATACTGTTATTTTCTGACACTGTTCCTCCCTGACACTGTTCCTCCTTGACACTGTTCCTCCCTGACACAGTTCCTCTCTGACACTATTCCTCCTGACACTGTTCCTCCCTGATACTGTTGCTCCCTGGCACTGTTCCTCCCTGACACTGTTCCTCTCTGACACTATTCCTTCTGACACTGTTCCTCCCTGATACTGTTCCTCCCTGGCACTGTTCCTCCCTGACACTGTTCCTCCCTGACACTGTTCCTCCCTGGCACTGTTCCTCCCTGACACTGTTCCTCCCTGACACTGTTCCTCTCTGACACTATTCCTCCTTACACTGTTCCTCCCTGACACTGTTACTCTCTGATACTATTCCTCCTGACACTGTTCCTGCCTGACACTGTTCCTCCCTGACACTGTTCTTCCCCTGATACTGTTCCTCCCTAGCACTGTTCTTCCCTGACACTATTCCTGCCTGACACTGTTCCTCCCTGACACTGTTCCTCCCTGACACTGTTCCTGCCTGACACTGTTCTTCCCTGACACTGTTCTTGCCAGACACTGTTCCTCCCTGACACTGTTCCTCCTGACACTGTTCCTGCCTGACACTATTCCTCCCTGACACTGTTCCTGCCTGACACGGTTCTTCCTTGACACTGTTCTTGCCAGACACTGTTCCTCCCTGACACTGTTCTTCCCCTGATACCGTTCCTCCCTGACACTGTTCTTCCCTGACACTGTTCTTCCCTGACACTGTTCTTCCCTGACACTGTTCCTCCCTGACACTGTTCCTCCCTGACACTGTTCTTTCCAGACACTGTTTCTCCCTGACACTGTTCTTCCCCTGATACTGTTCCTCCCTGACACTGGTCTTCCCTGACACTGTTCTTCCCCTGATACTGTTCCTCCCTGACACTGTTCCTGCCTGACACTGTTCTTCCCCTGATACTGTTCCTCCCTTACACTGTTCCTCCCTGACACTGTTCCTCCCTGACACTGTTTCTCCCTGACACTGTTCCTCCCTGATACTGTTCCTCGCTGACACTGTTCCTCCCTGACACTGTTCCTCCCTGACACTGTTTCTCCCTGACATTGTTCCTCCCTGATACTGTTCCTCCCTGACAATGTTCCTCCTTGACACTGTTCTTCCCTGACACTGTTCCTCCTGACACTGTTCCTCCCTGACACTGTTCTTCCCTGACACTGTTCCTCCCTGACACTGTTCCTCCCTGATACTGTTCCTCTCTGATACTGTTCCTCCCTGACACTGTTCTTCCTTGACACTGTTCCTCGTGACACTGTTCCTCCCTGACACTGTTCTTTTCTGACACTGTTCTTCCCTGACACTGTTCCTCCCTCACACTGTTCCTCCCTGACACTGTTCTTTCCAGACACTGTTTCTCCCTGACACTGTTCTTCCCCTGATACTGTTCCTCCCTGACACTGTTCTTCCCTGACACTGTTCTTCTCTGACACTGTTCCTCCCTGACACTGTTCTTCCCCTGATACTGTTCCTCCCTGACACTGTTTCTCCCTGACACTGTTCTTCCCCTGATACTGTTCCTCCCTGACACTGTTCTTCCCTGACACTGTTCTTCTCTGACACTGTTCCTCCATGACACTGTTCTTCCCCTGATACTGTTCCTCCCTGACACTGTTCCTCCCTGACACTGTTCCTCCCTGACACTGTTCCTCCCTGACACTGTTCTTCCCTGACACTGTTCCTCCTGACACTGTTCCTCCCTGACACTGTTCTTCCCTGACACTGTTCTTCCCTGATACTGTTCCTCCCTGACACTGTTCCTCCCTGACACTGTTCTTTCCAGACACTGTTTCTCCCTGACACTGTTCTTCCCCTGATACTGTTCCTCCCTGACACTGTTCTTCCCTGACACTGTTCTTCTCTGACACTGTTCCTCCCTGACACTGTTCTTCCCTGATACTGTTCCTCCCTGACACTGTTCCTCCCTGACACTGTTCCTCCCTGACACTGTTTCTCCCTGACACTGTTCCTCCCTGACACTGTTCGTCCCTGACACTGTTCTTCCCCTGATAATGTTCCTCCCTGACACTGTTCCTCCCTGACACTGCTCCTCCCTGACACTGCTCCTCCCTAACACTGTTCCTCCCTGACACTGTTCGTCCCTGACACTGTTCTTCCCCTGATAATGTTCCTCCCTGACACTGTTCATCCCTGACAATGTTCCTCCCTGAATCCTGTTCTTCCCATGACACTGTTCCTCCCTGACACTGTTCCACCCTGACACTGTTCCTCCCTGATACTGTTCCTTCCTGACACTGTTCCTCCTTGACACTGTTCCTCCCTGACACTGTTCTTCCCCTGACACTATTCCTCATGACACTGTTCCTCTCTGACACTGTTCTTTGCCTGATACTGTTCCTCCCTGACACTGTTCCTCCATGACACTGTTCCTCCCTGATACTATTCCTCCCTGACACTGTTCCTCCCTGACACTCTTCCTCCCTGACACTGTTACTCCCTGATGCTGTTTCTCCCTGACACTGTTCCTCCCTGACACTGTTCCTCCCTGACACTGTTCCTCCCTGACACTGTTCTTCCCCTGATACTGTTCCTCCCTGACACTGTTCTTCCTGACACTCTTCCTCCCTGACACTGTTCCTCCCTGACAATATTCCTCCTGACACTGTTCCTCCCTGACACTATTCCTCCTGACACTGTTCCTGCCTGACACTGTTCCTCCCCGACACTGTTCCTCCCTGACACTGTTCCTACCTGACACTATTCCTCCTAACACTGTTCCTCCCTGACACTGTTCCTCCCTGACACTGTTCTTCCCTGACACTGTTCCTCCCTGACACTGTTCTTCCCCTGATTCTGTTCCTCCCTGACGCTGTTCCTCCCTGACACTGTTCCTCCCTGACACTGTTCCTCACTGACACTATTCCGTCTGACACTGTTCCTGCCTGACACTGTTCCTCCTGACACTGTTCCTCCCTGACACTGTTCCTCCCTGACACTGTTCCTCCCTGACACTATTCCTCCTGACACTGTTCCTGCCTGGCACTGTTCTTCCATGACACTGTTCCTCCCTGACACTGTTCCTCCCTGACACTGTTACTCTCTGACATTATTCCTCCTGACACTGTTCCTGCCTGACACTGTTCCTCCCTGACACTGTTCCCCCCTGACACTGTTCCTCTCAGACACTATTCCTTCTGACACTGTTCTTCCCTGATACTTTTCCTCCCTGGCACTGTTCCTCCCTGACACTGTTCCTCCCTGACACTGTTCCTCCCTGGCACTGTTCCTTTCTGACACTATTCCTCCAGATACTGTTCCTCCCTGACACTGTTCCTCTCTGACACTATTCCTCCTGACACTGTTCCTGCCTGACACTGTTCCTCCCTGACACTGTTCCTCTCTGACACTATTCCTCCTGACACTGTTCCTGCCTGACACTGTTCCTCCCTGACACTGTTCTTCCCCTGATACTGTTCCTCCCTGGCACTGTTCTTCCCTGACACTGTTCTTCCCTGACACTGTTCCTCCCTGACACTGTTCCTCCCTGATACTGTTCCTCCCTGACACTGTTCGTCCCTGACACTGTTCTTCCCTGACACTGTTCCTCCTGACACTGTTCCTCCCTGACACTGTTCTTACCTGACACTGTTCTTCCCTGACACTGTTCCTCCCTGACACTGTTCCTCCCTGACACTGTTCTTTCCAGACACTGTTTCTCCCTGACACTTTTCTTCCCCTGATACTGTTCCTCCCTGACACTGGTCTTCCCTGACACTGTTCTTGTCTGACACTGTTCCTCCCTCACACTGTTCTTCCCCTGATACTGTTCCTCCCTGACACTGTTCCTCCCTGACACTGTTCTTCCCCTGATACTGTTCCTCCCTTACACTGTTCCTCCCTGACACTGTTTCTCCCTGACACTGTTCCTCCTTGACACTGTTCCTCCCTGACACTGTTCCTCCCTGACACTGTTCTTCCCCTGATACTGTTCCTCCCTGACACTGTTCACCCCTGACACTATTCCTCATGACACTGTTCCTCTCTGACACTGTTCTTTGCCTGATACTGTTCCTCCCTGACACTGTTCCTCCATGACACTGTTCCTCCCTGATACTATTCCTCCCTGACACTGTTCCTCCCTGACACTCTTCCTCCCTGACACTGTTACTCCCTGATGCTGTTTCTCCCTGACACTGTTCCTCCCTGACACTGTTCCTCCCTGACACTGTTCCTCCCTGACACTGTTCTTCCCCTGATACTGTTCCTCCCTGACACTGTTCTTCCTGACACTCTTCCTCCCTGACACTGTTCCTCCCTGACAATATTCCTCCTGACACTGTTCCTCCCTGACACTATTCCTCCTGACACTGTTCCTGCCTGACACTCTTCCTCCCCGACACTGTTCCTCCCTGACACTGTTCCTACCTGACACTATTCCTCCTAACACTGTTCCTCCCTGACACTGTTCCTCCCTGACACTGTTCTTCCCTGACACTGTTCCTCCCTGACACTGTTCTTCCCCTGATACTGTTCCTCCCTGACGCTGTTCCTCCCTGACACTGTTCCTCCCTGACACTGTTCCTCACTGACACTATTCCGTCTGACACTGTTCCTGCCTGACACTGTTCCTCCTGACACTGTTCCTCCCTGACACTGTTCCTCCCTGACACTGTTCCTCCCTGACACTATTCCTCCTGACACTGTTCCTGCCTGACACTGTTCTTCCATGACACTGTTCCTCCCTGACACTGTTCCTCCCTGACACTGTTACTCTCTGACATTATTCCTCCTGACACTGTTCCTGCCTGACACTGTTCCTCCCTGACACTGTTCCCCCCTGACACTGTTCCTCTCAGACACTATTCCTTCTGACACTGTTCTTCCCTGATACTTTTCCTCCCTGGCACTGTTCCTCCCTGACACTGTTCCTCCCTGACACTGTTCCTCCCTGGCACTGTTCCTCTCTGACACTATTCCTCCAGATACTGTTCCTCCCTGACACTGTTCCTCTCTGACACTATTCCTCCTGACACTGTTCCTGCCTGACACTGTTCCTCTCTGACACTGTTCCTCTCTGACACTATTCCTCCTGACACTGTTCCTGCCTGACACTGTTCCTCCCTGACACTGTTCTTCCCCTGATACTGTTCCTCCCTGGCACTGTTCTTCCCTGACACTGTTCTTCCCTGACACTGTTCCTCCCTGACACTGTTCCTCCCTGATACTGTTCCTCCCTGACACTGTTCGTCCCTGACACTGTTCTTCCCTGACACTGTTCCTCCTGACACTGTTCCTCCCTGACACTGTTCTTACCTGACACTGTTCTTCCCTGACACTGTTCCTCCCTGACACTGTTCCTTCCTGACACTGTTCTTTCCAGACACTGTTTCTCCCTGACACTTTTCTTCCCCTGATACTGTTCCTCCCTGACACTGGTCTTCCCTGACACTGTTCTTGTCTGACACTGTTCCTCCCTCACACTGTTCTTCCCCTGATACTGTTCCTCCCTGACACTGTTCCTCCCTGACACTGTTCCTCCCTGGCACTGTTCCTCTCTGACACTATTCCTCCAGATACTGTTCCTCCCTGACACTGTTCCTCTCTGACACTATTCCTCCTGACACTGTTCCTGCCTGACACTGTTCCTCCCTGACACTGTTCCTCTCTGACACTATTCCTCCTGACACTGTTCCTGCCTGACACTGTTCCTCCCTGACACTGTTCTTCCCCTGATACTGTTCCTCCCTGGCACTGTTCTTCCCTGACACTGTTCTTCCCTGACACTGTTCCTCCCTGACACTGTTCCTCCCTGATACTGTTCCTCCCTGACACTGTTCGTCCCTGACACTGTTCTTCCCTGACACTGTTCCTCCTGACACTGTTCCTCCCTGACACTGTTCTTACCTGACACTGTTCTTCCCTGACACTGTTCCTCCCTGACACTGTTCCTCCCTGACACTGTTCTTTCCAGACACTGTTTCTCCCTGACACTTTTCTTCCCCTGATACTGTTCCTCCCTGACACTGGTCTTCCCTGACACTGTTCTTGTCTGACACTATTCCTCCCTCACACTGTTCTTCCCCTGATACTGTTCCTCCCTGACACTGTTCCTCCCTGACACTGTTCTTCCCCTGATACTGTTCCTCCCTTACACTGTTCCTCCCTGACACTGTTTCTCCCTGACACTGTTCCTCCTTGACACTGTTCCTCCCTGACACTGTTCCTCCCTGACACTGTTCTTCCCCTGATACTGTTCCTCCCTGACACTGTTCACCCCTGACACTATTCCTCATGACACTGTTCCTCTCTGACACTGTTCTTTGCCTGATACTGTTCCTCCCTGACACTGTTCCTCCATGACACTGTTCCTCCCTGATACTATTCCTCCCTGACACTGTTCCTCCCTGACACTCTTCCTCCCTGACACTGTTACTCCCTGATGCTGTTTCTCCCTGACACTGTTCCTCCCTGACACTGTTCCTCCCTGACACTGTTCCTCCCTGACACTGTTCTTCCCCTGATACTGTTCCTCCCTGACACTGTTCTTCCTGACACTCTTCCTCCCTGACACTGTTCCTCCCTGACAATATTCCTCCTGACACTGTTCCTCCCTGACACTATTCCTCCTGACACTGTTCCTGCCTGACACTCTTCCTCCCCGACACTGTTCCTCCCTGACACTGTTCCTACCTGACACTATTCCTCCTAACACTGTTCCTCCCTGACACTGTTCCTCCCTGACACTGTTCTTCCCTGACACTGTTCCTCCCTGACACTGTTCTTCCCCTGATACTGTTCCTCCCTGACGCTGTTCCTCCCTGACACTGTTCCTCCCTGACACTGTTCCTCACTGACACTATTCCGTCTGACACTGTTCCTGCCTGACACTGTTCCTCCTGACACTGTTCCTCCCTGACACTGTTCCTCCCTGACACTGTTCCTCCCTGACACTATTCCTCCTGACACTGTTCCTGCCTGACACTGTTCTTCCATGACACTGTTCCTCCCTGACACTGTTCCTCCCTGACACTGTTACTCTCTGACATTATTCCTCCTGACACTGTTCCTGCCTGACACTGTTCCTCCCTGACACTGTTCCCCCCTGACACTGTTCCTCTCAGACACTATTCCTTCTGACACTGTTCTTCCCTGATACTTTTCCTCCCTGGCACTGTTCCTCCCTGACACTGTTCCTCCCTGACACTGTTCCTCCCTGGCACTGTTCCTCTCTGACACTATTCCTCCAGATACTGTTCCTCCCTGACACTGTTCCTCTCTGACACTATTCCTCCTGACACTGTTCCTGCCTGACACTGTTCCTCTCTGACACTGTTCCTCTCTGACACTATTCCTCCTGACACTGTTCCTGCCTGACACTGTTCCTCCCTGACACTGTTCTTCCCCTGATACTGTTCCTCCCTGGCACTGTTCTTCCCTGACACTGTTCTTCCCTGACACTGTTCCTCCCTGACACTGTTCCTCCCTGATACTGTTCCTCCCTGACACTGTTCGTCCCTGACACTGTTCTTCCCTGACACTGTTCCTCCTGACACTGTTCCTCCCTGACACTGTTCTTACCTGACACTGTTCTTCCCTGACACTGTTCCTCCCTGACACTGTTCCTCCCTGACACTGTTCTTTCCAGACACTGTTTCTCCCTGACACTTTTCTTCCCCTGATACTGTTCCTCCCTGACACTGGTCTTCCCTGACACTGTTCTTGTCTGACACTGTTCCTCCCTCACACTGTTCTTCCCCTGATACTGTTCCTCCCTGACACTGTTCCTCCCTGACACTGTTCTTCCCCTGATACTGTTCCTCCCTTACACTGTTCCTCCCTGACACTGTTTCTCCCTGACACTGTTCCTCCTTGACACTGTTCCTCCCTGACACTGTTCCTCCCTGACACTGTTCTTCCCCTGATACTGTTCCTCCCAGACACTGTTCACCCCTGACACTATTCCTCATGACACTGTTCCTCTCTGACACTGTTCTTTGCCTGATACTGTTCCTCCCTGACACTGTTACTCCATGACACTGTTCCTCCCTGATACTATTCCTCCCTGACACTGTTCCTCCCTGACACTCTTCCTCCCTGACACTGTTACTCCCTGATGCTGTTTCTCCCTGACACTGTTCCTCCCTGACACTGTTCCTCCCTGACACTGTTCCTCCCTGACACTGTTCTTCCCCTGATACTGTTCCTCCCTGACACTGTTCTTCCTGACACTCTTCCTCCCTGACACTGTTCCTCCCTGACAATATTCCTCCTGACACTGTTCCTCCCTGACACTATTCCTCCTGACACTGTTCCTGCCTGACACTGTTCCTCCCCGACACTGTTCCTCCCTGACACTGTTCCTACCTGACACTATTCCTCCTAACACTGTTCCTCCCTGACACTGTTCCTCCCTGACACTGTTCTTCCCTGACACTGTTCCTCCCTGACACTGTTCTTCCCCTGATACTGTTCCTCCCTGACGCTGTTCCTCCCTGACACTGTTCCTCCCTGACACTGTTCCTCACTGACACTATTCCGTCTGACACTGTTCCTGCCTGATACTGTTCCTCCTGACACTGTTCCTCCCTGACACTGTTCCTCCCTGACACTGTTCCTCCCTGACACTATTCCTCCTGACACTGTTCCTGCCTGACACTGTTCTTCCATGACACTGTTCCTCCCTGACACTGTTCCTCCCTGACACTGTTACTCTCTGACATTATTCCTCCTGACACTGTTCCTGCCTGACACTGTTCCTCCCTGACACTGTTCCCCCCTGACACTGTTCCTCTCAGACACTATTCCTTCTGACACTGTTCTTCCCTGATACTTTTCCTCCCTGGCACTGTTCCTCCCTGACACTGTTCCTCCCTGACACTGTTCCTCCCTGGCACTGTTCCTCTCTGACACTATTCCTCCAGATACTGTTCCTCCCTGACACTGTTCCTCTCTGACACTATTCCTCCTGACACTGTTCCTGCCTGACACTGTTCCTCCCTGACACTGTTCCTCTCTGGCACTATTCCTCCTGACACTGTTCCTGCCTGACACTGTTCCTCCCTGACACTGTTCTTCCCCTGATACTGTTCCTCCCTGGCACTGTTCTTCCCTGACACTGTTCTTCCCTGACACTGTTCCTCCCTGACACTGTTCCTCCCTGATACTGTTCCTCCCTGACACTGTTCGTCCCTGACACTGTTCTTCCCTGACACTGTTCCTCCTGACACTGTTCCTCCCTGACACTGTTCTTACCTGACACTGTTCTTCCCTGACACTGTTCCTCCCTGACACTGTTCCTCCCTGACACTGTTCTTTCCAGACACTGTTTCTCCCTGACACTTTTCTTCCCCTGATACTGTTCCTCCCTGACACTGGTCTTCCCTGACACTGTTCTTGTCTGACACTGTTCCTCCCTCACACTGTTCTTCCCCTGATACTGTTCCTCCCTGACACTGTTCCTCCCTGACACTGTTCTTCCCCTGATACTGTTCCTCCCTTACACTGTTCCTCCCTGACACTGTTTCTCCCTGACACTGTTCCTCCCTGATACTGTTCCTCCCTGACACTGTTCCTCCCTGACACTGTTCCTCCCTTACACTGTTTCTCCCTGACACTGTTTCTCCCTGATACTGTTCTTCCCTGACAATGTTCCTCCCTGACACTGTTCTTCCCTGACACTGTTCCTCCTGACACTGTTCCTCCCTGACACTGTTCTTCCCTGACACTGTTCCTCCCTGACACTGTTCCTCCCTGACACTGTTCCTCCCTGACACTGTTCCTCCCTGACACTGTTCTTCCCTGACACTGTTCCTCGTGACACTGTTCCTCCCTGACACTGTTCTTCCCTGACACTGTTCTTCCCTGACACTGTTCCTCCCTGACACTGTTCCTCCCTGACACTGTTCTTTCCAGACACTGTTTCTCCCTGACACTGTTCTTCCCCTAAAACTGTTCCTCCCTGACACTGTTCTTCCCTGACACTGTTCTTCTCTGACACTGTTCCTCCCTGACACTGTTCTTCCCCTGATACTGTTCCTCCCTGACAGTGTTTCTCCCTGACACTGTTCTTCCCCTGATACTGTTCCTCCCTGACACTGTTCTTCCCTGACACTGTTCTTCTCTGACACTGTTCCTCCCTGACACTGTTCTTCCCCTGATACTGTTCCTCCCTGACACTGTTCCTCCCTGACACTGTTCATCCCTGACACTGTTTCTCCCTGACACTGTTCCTCCCTGATACTGTTCCTCCCTGATACTGTTCCTCCCTGACACTGTTCCTCCCTGACACTGTTCTTTCCAGACACTGTTTCTCCCTGACACTGTTCTTCCCCTGATACTGTTCCTCCCTGACACTGATCTTCCCTGACACTGTTCTTCTCTGACACTGTTCCTCCCTGACACTGTTCTTCCCCTGATACTGTTCCTCCCTGACACTGTTCCTCCCTGACACTGTTCCTCCCTGACACTGTTTCTCCCTGACACTGTTCCTCCCTGACACTGTTCCTCCCTGACACTGTTCTTCCCCTGATACTGTTCCTCCCTGACACTGTTCCTCCCTGACACTCTTCCTCCCTGACACTGCTCCTCCCTAACACTGTTCCTCCCTGACACTGTTCTTCCCCTGATACTGTTCCTCCCTGACAATGTTCCTCCCTGAATCCTGTTCTTCCCATGACACTGTTCCTCCCTGACACTGTTCCTCCCTGACACTGTTCCTCCCTGATACTGTTCCTCCCTGACACTGTTCCTCCTTGACACTGTTCCTCCCTGACACTGTTCCTCCCTGACACTGTTCTTCCCCTGACACTGTTCCTCCCTGACACTGTTCACCCCTGACACTATTCCTCATGACACTGTTCCTCTCTAACACTGTTCTTTGCCTGATACTGTTCCTCCCTGACACTGTTCCTCCCTGACACTGTTCCTCCCTGATACTGTTCCTCCCTGACACTGTTCCTCCCCGACACTGTTCCTCCCTGACACTGTTCCTCCCTGACACTGTTCCTCCATGACACTGTTCCTCCCTGATACTATTCCTCCCTGACACTGTTCCTCCCTGACACTCTTCCTCCCTGACACTGTTACTCCCTGATGCTGTTTCTCCCTGACACTGTTCCTCCCTGACACTGTTCCTCCCTGACACTGTTCCTCCCTGACACTGTTCTTCCCCTGATACTGTTCCTCCCTGACACTGTTCTTCCTGACACTCTTCCTCCCTGACACTGTTCCTCCCTGACAATATTCCTCCTGACACTGTTCCTCCCTGACACTATTCCTCCTGACACTGTTCCTGCCTGACACTGTTCCTCCCCGACACTGTTCCTCCCTGACACTGTTCCTACCTGACACTATTCCTCCTAACACTGTTCCTCCCTGACACTGTTCCTCCCTGACACTGTTCTTCCCTGACACTGTTCCTCCCTGACACTGTTCTTCCCCTGATACTGTTCCTCCCTGACGCTGTTCCTCCCTGACACTGTTCCTCCCTGACACTGTTCCTCACTGACACTATTCCGTCTGACACTGTTCCTGCCTGATACTGTTCCTCCTGACACTGTTCCTCCCTGACACTGTTCCTCCCTGACACTGTTCCTCCCTGACACTATTCCTCCTGACACTGTTCCTGCCTGACACTGTTCTTCCATGACACTGTTCCTCCCTGACACTGTTCCTCCCTGACACTGTTACTCTCTGACATTATTCCTCCTGACACTGTTCCTGCCTGACACTGTTCCTCCCTGACACTGTTCCCCCCTGACACTGTTCCTCTCAGACACTATACCTTCTGACACTGTTCTTCCCTGATACTTTTCCTCCCTGGCACTGTTCCTCCCTGACACTGTTCCTCCCTGACACTGTTCCTCCCTGGCACTGTTCCTCTCTGACACTATTCCTCCAGATACTGTTCCTCCCTGACACTGTTCCTCTCTGACACTATTCCTCCTGACACTGTTCCTGCCTGACACTGTTCCTCCCTGACACTGTTCCTCTCTGGCACTATTCCTCCTGACACTGTTCCTGCCTGACACTGTTCCTCCCTGACACTGTTCTTCCCCTGATACTGTTCCTCCCTGGCACTGTTCTTCCCTGACACTGTTCTTCCCTGACACTGTTCCTCCCTGACACTGTTCCTCCCTGATACTGTTCCTCCCTGACACTGTTCGTCCCTGACACTGTTCTTCCCTGACACTGTTCCTCCTGACACTGTTCCTCCCTGACACTGTTCTTACCTGTTACTGTTCTTCCCTGACACTGTTCCTCCCTGACACTGTTCCTCCCTGACACTGTTCTTTCCAGACACTGTTTCTCCCTGACACTTTTCTTCCCCTGATACTGTTCCTCCCTGACACTGGTCTTCCCTGACACTGTTCTTGTCTGACACTGTTCCTCCCTCACACTGTTCTTCCCCTGATACTGTTCCTCCCTGACACTGTTCCTCCCTGACACTGTTCTTCCCCTGATACTATTCCTCCCTTACACTGTTCCTCCCTGACACTGTTTCTCCCTGACACTGTTCCTCCCTGATACTGTTCCTCCCTGACACTGTTCCTCCCTGACACTGTTCCTCCCTTACACTGTTTCTCCCTGACACTGTTTCTCCCTGATACTGTTCTTCCCTGACAATGTTCCTCCCTGACACTGTTCTTCCCTGACACTGTTCCTCCTGACACTGTTCCTCCCTGACACTGTTCTTCCCTGACACTGTTCCTCCCTGACACTGTTCCTCCCTGACACTGTTCCTCCCTGACACTGTTCCTCCCTGACACTGTTCTTCCCTGACACTGTTCCTCGTGACACTGTTCCTCCCTGACACTGTTCTTCCCTGACACTGTTCTTCCCTGACACTGTTCCTCCCTGACACTGTTCCTCCCTGACACTGTTCTTTCCAGACACTGTTTCTCCCTGACACTGTTCTTCCCCTAAAACTGTTCCTCCCTGACACTGTTCTTCCCTGACACTGTTCTTCTCTGACACTGTTCCTCCCTGACACTGTTCTTCCCCTGATACTGTTCCTCCCTGACAGTGTTTCTCCCTGACACTGTTCTTCCCCTGATACTGTTCCTCCCTGACACTGTTCTTCCCTGACACTGTTCTTCTCTGACACTGTTCCTCCCTGACACTGTTCTTCCCCTGATACTGTTCCTCCCTGACACTGTTCCTCCCTGACACTGTTCATCCCTGACACTGTTTCTCCCTGACACTGTTCCTCCCTGATACTGTTCCTCCCTGATACTGTTCCTCCCTGACACTGTTCCTCCCTGACACTGTTCTTTCCAGACACTGTTTCTCCCTGACACTGTTCTTCCCCTGATACTGTTCCTCCCTGACACTGTTCTTCCCTGACACTGTTCTTCTCTGACACTGTTCCTCCCTGACACTGTTCTTCCCCTGATACTGTTCCTCCCTGACACTGTTCCTCCCTGACACTGTTCCTCCCTGACACTGTTTCTCCCTGACACTGTTCCTCCCTGACACTGTTCCTCCCTGACACTGTTCTTCCCCTGATACTGTTCCTCCCTGACACTGTTCCTCCCTGACACTCTTCCTCCCTGACACTGCTCCTCCCTAACACTGTTCCTCCCTGACACTGTTCTTCCCCTGATACTGTTCCTCCCTGACAATGTTCCTCCCTGAATCCTGTTCTTCCCATGACACTGTTCCTCCCTGACACTGTTCCTCCCTGACACTGTTCCTCCCTGATACTGTTCCTCCCTGACACTGTTCCTCCTTGACACTGTTCCTCCCTGACACTGTTCCTCCCTGACACTGTTCTTCCCCTGACACTGTTCCTCCCTGACACTGTTCACCCCTGACACTATTCCTCATGACACTGTTCCTCTCTAACACTGTTCTTTGCCTGATACTGTTCCTCCCTGACACTGTTCCTCCCTGACACTGTTCCTCCCTGATACTGTTCCTCCCTGACACTGTTCCTCCCCGACACTGTTCCTCCCTGACACTGTTCCTCCCTGATACTGTTCCTCCCTGACACTGTTCCTCCCTGACACTGTTCCTCCCTGACACTGTTCCTCCCTGACACTGTTCTTCCCCTGATACTGTTCCTCCCTGTCACTGTTCTTCCTGACACTCTTCCTCCCTGACACTGTTCCTCCCTGACACTATTCCTCCTGACACTGTTCCTCCCTGACACTATTCCTCCAGACACTGTTCCTGCCTAACACTGTTCCTCCCCGACACTGTTCCTCCCTGACACTGTTCCTACCTGACACTATTCCTCCTAACACTGTTCCTCCCTGACACTGTTCCTCCCTGACACTGTTCTTCCCTAACACTGTTCCTCCCTGACACTGTTCTTCCCCTGATACTGTTCCTCCCTGACACTGTTCCTCCCTGACACTGTTCCTCCCTGACACTGTTCCTCACTGACACTATTCCGTCTGACACTGTTCCTGCCTGACACTGTTCCTCCTGACACTATTCCTCCCTGACACTGTTCCTCCCTGACACTGTTATTCCCTGACACTATTCCTCCTGACACTGTTCCTGCCTGACACTGTTCTTCCCTGACACTGTTCCTCTCTGATACTGTTCCTCCCTGACACTGTTCCTCCCTGACACTGTTCTTCCCTGACACTGTTCCTCCTGACACTGTTCCTCCATGACACTGTTCCTCCCTGACACTGTTCCTCACTGACACTGTTCCTCTCTGACACTATTCCTCCTGACACTGTTCCTGCCTGACACTATTCCTCCCTGACACTGTTCCTCCCTGACACTGTTCCTCTCTGACACTATTCCTTCTGACACTGTTCTTCCCTGGTACTGTTCCTCCCTGACACTGTTCCTCCCTGACACTGTTCCTCCCTGACACTGTTCCCCCCTGACACTGTTCCTCTCAGACACTATTCCTTCTGACACTGTTCTTCCCTGATACTGTTCCTCCCTGGCACTGTTCCTCCCTGACACTGTTCCTCCCTGACACTGTTCCTTCCTGGCACTGTTCCTCCCTGACACTATTCCTCCTGATACTGTTCCTCCCTGACACTGTTCCTCTCTGACACTATTCCTCCTGACACTGTTCCTGCCTGACACTGTTCCTCCCTGACACTGTTCCTCTCTGACACTATTCCTCCTGACACTGTTCCTGCCTGACACTGTTCCTCCCTGACACTGTTCTTCCCCTGATACTGTTCCTCCCAGGCACTGTTCTTCCCTGACACTGTTCTTCCCTGACACTGTTCCTCCCTGACACTGTTCCTCCCTGATACTGTTCCTCCCTGACACTGTTCGTCCCTGACACTGTTCTTCCCTGACACTGTTCCTCCTGACACTGTTCCTCCCTGACACTGTTCTTACCTGACACTGTTCTTCCCTGACACTGTTCCTCCCTGACACTGTTCTTTCCAGACACTGTTTCTCCCTGACACTTTTCTTCCCCTGATACTGTTCCTCCCTGACACTGGTCTTCCCTGACACTGTTCTTGTCTGACACTGTTCCTCCCTCACACTGTTCTTCCCCTGATACTGTTCCTCCCTGACACTGTTCCTCCCTGACACTGTTCTTCCCCTGATACTGTTCCTCCCTTACACTGTTCCTCCCTGACACTGTTTCTCCCTGACACTGTTCCTCCCTGATACTGTTCCTCCCTGACACTGTTCCTCCCTGACACTGTTCCTCCCTTACACTGTTTCTCCCTGACACTGTTTCTCCCTGATACTGTTCCTCCCTGACAATGTTCCTCCCTGACACTGTTCTTCCCTGACACTGTTCCTCCTGACACTGTTCCTCCCTGACACTGTTCTTCCCTGACACTGTTCCTCCCTGACACTGTTCCTCCCTGATACTGTTCCTCCCTGACACTGTTCCTCCCTGACATTGTTCTTCCCTGACACTGTTCCTCGTGACACTGTTCCTCCCTGACACTGTTCTTCCCTGACACTGTTCTTCCCTGACACTGTTCCTCCCTGACACTGTTCCTCCCTGACACTGTTCTTTCCAGACACTGTTTCTCCCTGACACTGTTCTTCCCCTGATACTGTTCCTCCCTGACACTGTTCTTCCCTGACACTGTTCTTCTCTGACACTGTTCCTCCCTGACACTGTTCTTCCCCAGATACTACTCCTCCCTGACACTGTTTCTCCCTGACACTGTTCTTCCCCTGATACTGTTCCTCCCTGACACTGTTCTTCCCTGACACTGTTCTTCTCTGACACTGTTCCTCCCTGACACTGTTCTTCCCCTGATACTGTTCCTCCCTGACACTGTTCCTCCCTGACACTGTTCATCTCTGACACTGTTTCTCCCTGACACTGTTCCTCCCTGATACTGTTCCTCCCTGACACTGTTCCTCCCTGACACTGTTCTTTCCAGACACTGTTTCTCCCTGACACTGTTCTTCCCCTGATACTGTTCCTCCCTGACACTGTTCTTCCCTGACACTGTTCTTCTCTGACACTGTTCCTCCCTGACACTGTTCTTCCCCTGATACTGTTCCTCCCTGACACTGTTCCTCCCTGACACTGTTCCTCCCTGACACTGTTTCTCCCTGACACTCTTCCTCCCTGACACTGTTCCTCCCTGACACTGTTCTTCCCCTGATACTGTTCCTCCCTGACACTGTTCCTCCCTGACACTCTTCCTCCCTGACACTGCTCCTCCCTAACACTGTTCCTCCCTGTCGCTGTTCTTCCCCTGATACTGTTCCTCCCTGACAATGTTCCTCCCTGAATCCTGTTCTTCCCATGACACTGTTCCTCCCTGACACTGTTCCTCCCTGACACTGTTCCTCCCTGATACTGTTCCTCCCTGACACTGTTCCTCCTTGACACTGTTCCTCCCTGACACTGTTCCTCCCTGACACTGTTCTTCCCCTGACACTGTTCCTCCCTGACACTGTTCACCCCTGACACTATTCCTCATGACACTGTTCCTCTCTAACACTGTTCTTTGCCTGATACTGTTCCTCCCTGACACTGTTCCTCCCTGACACTGTTCCTCCCTGATACTGTTCCTCCCTGACACTGTTCCTCCCTGACACTGTTCCTCCCTGACACTGTTCCTCCCTGATACTGTTCCTCCCTGACACTGTTCCTCCCTGACACTGTTCCTCCCTGACACTGTTCCTCCCTGACACTGTTCTTCCCCTGATACTGTTCCTCCCTGACACTGTTCTTCCTGACACTCTTCCTCCCTGACACTGTTCCTCCCTGACACTATTCCTCCTGACACTGTTCCTCCCTGACACTATTCCTCCTGACACTGTTCCTGCCTGACACTGTTCCTCCCCGACACTGTTCCTCCCTGACACTGTTCCTACCTGACACTATTCCTCTTAACACTGTTCCTATCTGACACTGTTCCTCCCTGACACTGTTCTTCCCTGACACTGTTCCTCCCTGACACTGTTCTTCCCCTGATACTGTTCCTCCCTGACACTGTTCCTCCCTGACACTGTTCCTCCCTGACACTGTTCCTCACTGACACTATTCCGTCTGACACTTTTCCTGCCTGACACTGTTCCTCCTGACACTGTTCCTCCCTGACACTGTTCCTCCCTGACACTGTTCCTTCCTGACACTATTCCTCCTGACACTGTTCCTGCCTGACACTGTTCTTCCCTGACACTGTTCCTCTCTGATACTGTTCCTCCCTGACACTGTTCCTCCCTGACACTGTTCTTCCCTGACACTGTTCCTCCTGACACTGTTCCTCCATGACACTGTTCCTCCCTGACACTGTTCCTCACTGACACTGTTCCTCTCTGACACTATTCCTCCTGACACTGTTCCTGCCTGACACTGTTCCTCCCTGACACTGTTCCTCCCTGACACTGTTCCTCTCTGACACTATTCCTTCTGACACTGTTCTTCCCTGATACTGTTCCTCCCTGGCACTGTTCCTCCCTGACACTGTTCCTCCCTGACACTGTTCCTCCCTGGCACTGTTCCTCTCTGACACTATTCCTCCTGATACTGTTCCTCCCTGACACTGTTCCTCTCTGACACTCTTCCTCCTGACACTGTTCCTGCCTGACACTGTTCCTCCCTGACACTGTTCCTCTCTGACACTATTCCTCCTGACACTGTTCCTGCCTGACACTGTTCCTCCCTGACACTGTTCTTCCCCTGATACTGTTCTTCCCCTGATACTGTTCCTCCCTGGCACTGTTCTTCCCTGACACTGTTCCTGCCTGACACTGTTCCTCCCTGACACTGTTCCTCTCTGACACTATTCCTCCTGACACTGTTCTTTGCCTGATACTGTTCCTCCCTGACACTGTTCCTCCCTGACACTGTTTCTCCCTGACACTGTTCCTCCCTGACACTGTTCTTCCCCTGATACTGTTCCTCCCTGACACTGTTCTTCCCTGACACTGTTCCTCCCTGACACTGTTCTTCCCTGACACTGTTCCTCCCTGACACTGTTCTTCCCCTGATACTGTTCCTCCCTGACACTGTTCCTCCCTGACACTATTCCTCATGACACTTTCCTCTCTGACACTGTTCCTCCCTGATACTGTTCCTCCCTGACACTGTTCCTCCCTGACACTGTTCCTCCCTGACACTGTTCCTCCCTGACACTGTTCTTCCCCTGATACTGTTCCTCCCTGACACTGTTCCTCCCTGACTCTGTTCCTCCCTGATACTGTTCCTCCCTGACACTGTTCCTCCCTGACACTGTTCCTCCCTGACACTGTTCCTCCCTGACACTATTCCTCCTGACACTGTTCCTGCCTGACACTGTTCCTCCCCGACACTGTTCCTCCCTGACACTGTTCCTACCTGACACTATTCCTCCTAACACTGTTCCTCCCTGACACTGTTCCTCCCTGACACTGTTCTTCCCTGACACTGTTCCTCCCTGACACTGTTCCTCCCTGACACTGTTCTTTCCAGACACTGTTTCTCCCTGACACTGTTCTTCCCCTGATACTGTTCCTCCCTGACACTGGTCTTCCCTGACACTGTTCTTGTCTGACACTGTTCTTCCCTGACACTGTTCCTCCCTGACACTGTTCCTCCCTGACACTGTTCTTTCCAGACACTGTTTCTCCCTGACACTGTTCTTCACCTGATACTGTTCCTCCCTGACACTGGTCTTCCCTGACACTGTTCTTGTCTGACACTGTTCCTCCCTCACACTGTTCTTCCCCAGATACTGTTCCTCCCTGACACTGTTCCTCCCTGACACTGTTCTTCCCCAGATACTGTTTCTCCCTGACACTGTTCCTCCCTGACACTGTTCTTCCCCTGATACTGTTCCTCCCTTACACTGTTCCTCCCTGACACTGTTCCTCCCTGACACTGTTTCTCCCTGACACTGTTCCTCCCTGATACTGTTCCTCCCTGACACTGTTCCTCCCTGACACTGTTCCTCCCTTACACTGTTTCTCCCTGACACTGTTTCTCCCTGATACTGTTCCTCCCTGACAATGTTCCTCCCTGACACTGTTCTTCCCTGGCACTGTTCCTCCTGACACTGTTCCTCCCTGACACTGTTCTTCCCTGACACTGTTCCTCCCTGACACTGTTCCTCCCTGATACTGTTCCTCCCTGACACTGTTCCTCCCTGACACTGTTCTTCCCTGACACTGTTCCTCGTGACACTGTTCCTCCCTGACACTTTTCTTCCCTGACACTGTTCTTCCCTGACACTGTTCCTCCCTGACACTGTTCCTCCCTGACACTGTTCTTTCCAGACACTGTTTCTCCCTGACACTGTTCTTCCCCTGATACTGTTCCTCCCTGACACTGTTCTTCCCTGACACTGTTCTTCTCTGACACTGTTCCTCCCTGACACTGTTCTTCCCCTGATACTGTTCCTCCCTGGCACTGTTCTTCCCTGACACTGTTCCTGCCTGACATTATTCCTCCTGACACTGTTCTTTGCCTGATACTGTTCCTCCCTGACACTGTTCCTCCCTGACACTGTTCCTCCCTGATACTGTTCCTCCCTGACACTGTTCCTCCCTGACACTGTTCCTCCCTGACACTGTTCCTCCCTGATACTGTTCCTCCCTGACACTGTTCCTCCCTGACACTGTTCCTCCCTGACACTGTTCCTCCCTGACACTGTTCTTCCCCTGATACTGTTCCTCCCTGACACTGTTCTTCCCTGACACTGTTCCTCCCTGACACTGTTCTTCCCTGACACTGTTCCTCCCTGACACTGTTCTTCCCCTGATACTGTTCCTCCCTGACACTGTTCCTCCCTGACACTGTTCTTCCCCTGATACTGTTCCTCCCTGACACTGTTCCTCCCTGACACTGTTCCTCCCTGATACTGTTCCTCCCTGACACTGTTCCTCCCTGACACTGTTCCTCCCTGACACTGTTCCTCCCTGACACTATTCCTCCTGACACTGTTCCTGCCTGACACTGTTCCTACCTGACACTATTCCTCCTAACACTGTTCCTCCCTGACACTGTTCCTCCCTGACACTGTTCTTCCCTGACACTGTTCCTCCCTGACACTGTTCTTCCCCTGATACTGTTCCTCCCTGACACTGTTCCTCACTGACACTGTTCCTGCCTGACACTGTTCTTCCCTGACACTGTTCTTGCCAGACACTGTTCCTCCCTGACACTGTTCCTCCTGACACTGTTCCTGCCTGACACTGTTCCTCCCTGACACTGTTCCTCCCTGACATTGTTCTTCCCTGACACTGTTCCTACTGACACTGTTCCTCCCTGACACTGTTCTTCCCTGACACTGTTCTTCCCTGACACTGTTCCTCCCTGACACTGTTCCTCCCTGACGCAGTTCTTTCCAGACACGGTTTCTCCCTGACACTGTTCTTCCCCTGATACTGTTCCTCCCTGACACTGTTCTTCCCTGACACTGTTCTTCCCAGACACTGTTCCTCCCTGACACTGTTCTTTCCCTGATACTGTTCCTCCCTGACACTGTTCCTCCCTGACACTGTTCCTCCCTGACACTTTCTCCCTGACACTGTTCCTCCCTGACACTGTTCCTCCCTGACACTGTTCTTCCCCTGACACTGTTCCTCCCTGACACTGTTCCTCCCTGACACTGTTCCTCCCTGACACTGTTCCTCCCTGACACTGTTCCTCCCTGACACTGTTCCTGCCTGACACTGTTCCTCCCCTGATACTGTTCCTTCCTGACACTGTTCCTCCCTGACACTGTTCCTCCCTGATACTGTTCCTCCCTGACACTGTTCCTCCCTGACACTGTTCCTCCCTAACACTGTTCTTCCCTGACACTGTTCTTCCCCTGATACTGTTCCTCCCTGACAGTGTTCCTCCCTGAACCCTGTTCTTCCCCTGACACTGTTTCTGCCTGACGCTGTAATTCACTGACACTGTTCCTCCCTGATACTGTTCCTCCCTAACACTGTTCCTCCCTGACACTGTTCCTCCCTGACACTGTTCCTCCCTGACACTGTTCCTCCCTGACACTGTTCTTCCCTGACACTGTTCTTCCTGACACTGATCCTCCCTGACACTGTTCTTCCCTGACACTGTTCCTCCCTGACACTGTTCCTTCCTGATACTGTTCCTCCCTGACACTGTTCCTCCCTGACACTGTTCTTCCCTGTCACTGTTCCTCCTGACACTGTTCCTCCCTGACACTGTTCTTTCCTGACATTGTTCTTCCCTGACACTGTTCCACCCTGACACTGTTCCTCTCTGACACTGTTCTTTCCATTCACTGTTTCTCCCTGACACTGTTCTTCCCCTGATACTGTTCCTCCCTGACACTGTTCTTCCCTGACACTGTTCTTCTCTGACACTGTTCCTTCCTGACACTGTTCTTCCCCTGATACTGTTCCTCCCTGACACTGTTCTTCCCTGACACTGTTCCTCCCTGACACTGTTCCTCCCTGACACTGTTCTTCCCTGACACTGTTCCTCCCTGACACTGTTCTTCCCCTGATACTGTTCCTCCCTGACACTGCTTCTCCCTGACACTATTCCACATGACACTGTTCTTCTCTGACACTGTTCCTCCCTGATACTATTCCTCCCTGACACTGTTCCTCCCTGACACTGTTCCTCCCTGACACTGTTCCTCCCTGACACTGTTCTTCCCCTGATACTGTTCCTCCCTGACACTGTTCCTCCCTGACACTGTTCCTCCCTGATACTGTTCCTCCCTGACACTGTTCCTCCCTGACACTGTTCCTCCCTGACACTGTTCCTCCCTAACACTGTTCCTCCCTGACACTATTCCTCCTGACACTGTTCCTGCCTGACACTGTTCCTCCCTGACACTGTTCCTCCCTGACACTGTTCTTACCTGACACTATTCCTCCTAACACTTTTCCTCCCTGACACTGTTCCTCCCTGACACTGTTCTTCCCTGACACTGTTCCACCCTGACACTGTTCTTCCCCTGATACTGTTCCTCCCTGACACTGTTCTTTCCTGACACTGTTCCTCCCTGACACTGTTCCTCACTGACACTATTCCGTCTGACACTGTTCCTGCCTGACACTGTTCCTCCTGACACTGTTCCTCCCTGACACTGTTCCTCCCTGACACTGTTCCTCCCTGACACTGTTCCTCTTTGACACTATTCCTCCTGACACTTTTCCTGCCTGACACTGTTCCTCCCTGACACTGTTCCTCCCTGACACTGTTCCTCCCTGACACTGTTCATCCCTGACACTGTTCTTCCCCTGATACTGTTCCTCCCTGACACTGTTCCTCCCTGACACTGTTCCTCCCTGATACTGTTCCTCCCTGACACTTTTCCTCCCTGACACTGTTCCTCCCTGACACTGTTCCTCCCTGACACTGTTCCTCCCTGACACTATTCCTCCTGACACTGTTCCTGCCTGACACTGTTCCTCCCCGACACTGTTCCTCCCTGACACTGTTCCTACCTGACACTATTCCTCCTAACACTGTTCCTCCCTGACACTGTTCCTCCCTGACACTGTTCTTCCCTGACACTGTTCCACCCTGACACTGTTCTTCCCCTGATACTGTTCCTCTCTGACACTGTTCCTCCCTGACACTGTTCCTCCCTGACACTGTTCCTCACTGACACTATTCCGTCTGACACTGTTCCTGCCTGACACTGTTCCTCCTGACACTGTTCCTCCCTGACACTGTTCCTCCCTGACACTGTTCCTCCCTGACACTGTTCCACTTTGAAACTATTCCTCCTGACACTTTTCCTGCCTGACACTGTTCCTCCCTGACACTGTTCCTCCCTGACACTGTTCCTCTCTGACACTATTCCTCCTGACACAGTTCCTCCCTGATACTGTTCCTCCCTGGCACTGTTCCTCCCTGACACTGTTGCTCTCTAACACTATTCCTTCTGACACTGTTCCTCCCTGATACTTTTCCTCCCTGGCACTGTTCCTCCCTGACACTGTTTCTCCCAGACACTGTTCCTCCCTGGCACTGTTCCTCCCAGACTCTGTTCCTCCCTGACACTGTTCCTCTCTGACACTATTCCTCCTGACACTGTTCCTCCCTGACACTGTTCCTCTCTGACACTATTCCTCCTGACACTGTTCCTGCCTGACACTGTTCCTCCCTGACACTGTTCTTACCCTGATACTGTTCCTCCCTGGCACTGTTCCTGCCTGACACTGTTCCTCCCTGACACTGTTCCTCCCTGACACTGATCCTACCTGACACTGTTCTTCCCTGACACTGTTCTTTCCAGACACTGTTCCTCCCTGACACTGTTCCTCCTGACACTGTTCCTGCCTGACACTGTTCCTCCCTGACACTGTTCCTCCCTGACACTCATCCTGCCTGACACGCTTCTTCCCTGACACTGTTCTTGCCAGACACTGTTCCTCCCTGACACTGTTCTTCCCCTGATGCTGTTCCTCCCTGACACTGTTCTTCTCTGACACTGTTCTTCCCTGACACTGTTCCTCCCTGACACTGTTCCTCCCTGATACTGTTCCTCCCTGACACTGTTCCTCCCTGACACTGTTCTTCCCTGACACTGTTCCTACTGACACTGTTCCTCCCTGACACTGTTCTTCCCTGACACTGTTCTTCCCTGACACTGTTCCTCCCTGACACTGTTCCTCCCTGACACTGTTCTTTCCAGACACTGTTTCTCCCTGACACTGTTCTTCCCCTGACACTGTTCCTCCCTTACACTGTTCTTCCCTGACACTGTTCTTCCCTGACACTGTTCCTCCCTGACACTGTTCTTTCCCTGATACTGTTCCTCCCTGACACTGTTCCTCCCTGACACTGTTCCTCCCTGACACTGTTTCTCCCTGACACTGTTCCTCCCTGACACTGTTCCTCCCTGACACTGTTCTTCCCCTGATACTGTTCCTCCCTGACACTGTTCCTCCCTGACACTGTTCCTCCCTGATACTGTTCCTCCCTGACACTGTTCCTCCCTGACACTGTTCCTCCCTAACACTGTTCTTCCCTGACACTGTTCTTCCACTGATACTCTTCCTCCCTGACAATGTTCCTCCCTGAGCCCTGTTCTTCCCCTGACACTGTTCCTGCCTGACACTGTAATTCCCTCACACTGTTCCTCCCTGATACTGTTCCTCCCTAACACTGTTCCTCCCTGACACTGTTCCTCCCTGACACTGTTCCTCCCTGACACTGTTCCTCCCTGACACTGTTCCTTCCTGACACTGTTCCTCCCTGACACTGTTCCTCCCTAACACTGTTCCTCCCTAACACTGTTCCTCCCTGACACTATTCCTCCCTGACACGGTTCCTGCCCTGATACTGTTCCTCCCTGACACTGTTCCTCCCTGAAACTGTTCCTCCCTGACACTGTCCGCACTAACACTGTTCCTCCCTGACACTGTTCCTCCCTAACACTGTTCCTCCCTGACACTTTTCCTCCCTGACACTGTTCCTCCCTGACACTGTCCGCACTAACACTGTTCCTCCCTGACACTGTTCCTCCCTAACACTGTTCCTCCCTGACACTTTTCCTCCCTGACACTGTTCCTCCCTGACACTGTCCGCACTAACACTGTTCCTCCCTGACACTGTCCGCACTAACACTGCCACCGGGGCCCCTCAATGCTTAACACTGGGACACCTCAGCACTATAAGGCCCTTGAACTTCCCCATCATTACCCCCCCTCCCTTGTCCCCTCGTCATCCCCACCATCTCTCACTTCCGTCCCCTCGTCATTCCCACCATTCCCCACTCCCTCGTCCGATGCCTTCTTAAATGGTCTGATGTTCCTATAAAAAAATTGGGAACATCAAGTGACCTGATGTTCCCATCACTGAAATATTAAAAAAAAAAAAGTTAAAAATTAAATGAAAACATGAAAAAATAAAAAAAATAAACTATACTCACGAAATGAACGGTATGGTAAACAACACAGCTCAATTCCAACGCAATTCACACAAAATAATTAAATCAAAATTAAAATAAACCAAAATCTATGTAAATTCATTTTATCAATGCAATCAGAAACGCTGAAATGGAATTGTAACATTAATTACAGCATGTGTATTGTTCTTACATGCAACAGGTGGCGCTGTTTTTCAAGAAAAGCATAGTTTTACCTGTCACAGGTGTGGCATCTATACTTACACTTACGAAATGAATGGTGTGGTAAACAACACAGCTCAATTCCAACACAATGTCACACATAATAATTCAATAAAAAATTAAATATATCAAAATATATGAAAATAAAATATATCAATGCAATCGGAAACATTAAAATGGAATTCGTGACATATTTAGTATACCGTGAATGTTGCTTTTATATGCAACAGATGGCGCTGTTTTTTAAAAAACGCATGTTTTAATCTGTCATAGGGGGTGGCATCGATATAGTAGGTATATGAAAAGACGTGCCTATTCGAATGCAACGTTGTATCCAAATTTCAAAGCAATCGTTCAAGAACTTTTTAAGATTTTAGCGTGTGTTGCCCTTACGTCCAACAGATGGCGTTTTTTTTTTTTTTTTAAATATTTTTTCCTGTCACAGGTGAGGCACGTATATAGTAGATATATAAAAAGATGCGCCTATTTGAATGTAACGTTGTGTCAAAAATTCAAAACAATCCGTAAAGAGGTTTCAAAGATTTCCTTCAAAAGGAAAAACACATGAAAAACACAGTTTTTCAGAAAAAAAACATGTTTTTTATTCGTCACAGACATGACAGCTATATAGTATGTACATAAAAATCTGGCCGGATGCGAATGGAACGTTGTGTAAAAATTTCAAAGCAATCGGTGAAGAACTTTCGGAGATTAGCGATTTTGAACAAATGAACATTTCCATTTTTATTTATATAGATATATAAGATTTTTTTTAACTAAAATGATGGGATAGCGGTGTTCAGAAGCAGAAAACCGGCGTGCAAGGACAACTGGGTGAGTGCTCACAAATACACCACAAATACCTCATTTTTGGTGTTCACCTGTTTGTGCTTGTAGGACCCAGCCTTTCATATCACCAGTTTTCGAATTTAATGACTTCCAACTATTCATTTGCATACGACTCTCAGCAGCAGTCTGCTTCCAACCATCCTATTTTCCTTTCAAGTGAACAGAGGCATAAGGTAACATAAACCGTTGCTTAAACGTTTTTGTCCTGCCGCTGGGATAGAACGCGCGAATCTCGGTTGTAAGTCAACGACGTGGCTATTATAGATTGTGCGTTGGTGGTGTTGTCGTCGTCGTGTTCCTCCTTTACGGACAACCCAACCCACAACTCGGTGGATTATTAGTATTACCTTCTACCCTGTCCACAGCAGTGGTTCTTGGTTCTTTCTCTCTCTCTCTCTCTTCTTCTGTACTATTTCATGGGAAGCCTCACTAGGACAAGGGCAAACACCAGCAAATTGGAATACATTTACTGGACAAAGCACATACACAATACATACACACATATAGTAATAATGAATCCTATACTCTATACTATTACAACCAGGTTGCACTCCAACATCATCAGAACTCTATCATCAGCTTATCAAGTGGTATCCTATCTCCTGGTTCACCACCTGATACTGTCAACCTCCTCAAGTTGATCAAGTCTACATACACTGTTTCACCATCAGCAAGAGAATATATATATGTATCTATAAATGTGTACAAAGAAAATCAGCATGTGAATGCAATAACATATATCAGTATAAATGTTCATTGATACACAACAATGATCAATCGATCACTCTATCAGTCCTAGAACGCATACATCTGTAGGTAATCCAGCCTACGATTGTAACTCTAAACTTCAGTATAAAACACTCCTTGACATAAGAATGCCAACAATCACTCACCTCTCACTGCGTCTTGCACACTAATGACAACCGAACACTATCAACTCCCTACAAGTAATCCACTAGAACTTCCCTTCCACCTCTGGAAGTTCACTACCCTGATATCTTTAGGTTCTTCCGAGCTTCACTACCAGGATCCTCTGCATCTCCTCCAGGCTGCTATCATGAAGTTTCCTTGAGCAACTACGGTGCTTCACCCTTCTGCTAGGTTCCTCCACAGCTCTCTTGGCTGCTACACCATGAAGTTTCCTCGAGCAACTATGGTGCTTCACCACCTCTACAGAAGCACGTGACACTCCTCTTCACTGCTTCTCCTCACAGCTTGAGGTCCTCTGCTCCACTACCTTGGAGTCTCATCAACTACTTCATCTGTGCTGGCTTCGAAGTTCTCAGCAACTTCTTCCCCAAAGACAAACCACAGATTGTCTAGTCGAGGGCGCTCCTCCCTCTGATGAAGCTTGGTCAGGGCGCTGCCACAGCCCACAATAATGCCTCTGGGCGGTTTAATAAACACTTCGTCGACCAGGACTTGAGACCACAACGTTCCCAGCTCGATTCCACAGCTGGTACGTCTGCTCACTTCTCTTCTCTTCGAGATATATCACTAGGGGTTCCCTTCTGACGGGAGCTCAACGGAGCGCGGCTTTCCCCTGCGATGTCTGGCACTCAAGTGAGGTCAAAGCCCCTCCAGAAGCGAGCCTCACGCCTCCAGCAAAATGTCCACATCTCCTAACCAGTCATTTATCTGTTTTCTTCTACACTGCCCATAATCTTAAATTGTTATTTAAATCCTACCAACTATTTTCCATATGGGTTATCACCTCAATATTTGCTAGACCTTCTAGTTAGGTCAGGCTTGCTGAATAACTCTCAAGGAGGGAGGCTCGTTTCTCTTGTAGGCTGAGATCATAACACTCCCCTCCCCTTATTTTTGAGAGTTATTCCAGTGGCAAAGCTCGGGATAATACATCCGCCACCACACTGTCTCGTTCTTCAACCGATATACTCCCTTAGGAGTCTACAATTAGTTCGTTGCACCTTGCAACATCCGGCTCACAACTCGCTAGAAACATGATCTTCTCACAAACGATCTGACCTCTCTGGCACCTCTTGGCTAGGCTGTCCTCCACGGATGCCTGCACTCCATCGGTCCACTCTACTTATTATTTCCACCCTCTGTTACCTCGTCTTCTTCTCCTCACGTCCAGAGTCAGACATCTACTGTCTGTACCTCCTCTGTCATCTCCACACTTCCATCTACTGCCATTATTCTTTCGTCTCCTGTCATCATACTTCACTCCCTCGTCTTCACCGACGATCCTCCCTTTCGTCTCCTCATATATCCGAGACCTCATCCTGTTTGACTTCCATCGAGTCCTCGGCTTTCTTCTATTCCTCCATACTTGTATCTTCATCCTCTTCTCATACTTTTCACCTCTATACAACTCCATTTCTTCTCCTTCAACTCTTCTTCGTTCCCTAAAAGTTTCTCCGAGCACTGTACTACATCCAACAGCACTCGACCGTACATGTCGCTCTACCTCTTCTAGAGTGCTCGCAAGCATCTCTCCACACATACTGTCTCTTCTCCTTTCATTTTCTCGGCTACCACTCTTCTTCAATGTCTCTTCTCCACTTTTTCTGTGAAACATGTCAACTCCTGACATCTCAAACAACTTAACTCCACTTTCCATATGCCTCTGTGCTCGTGGACAACTTGACGCCCTACTCCCGTCCTCAGTCTGTCCACATCTTTCCTCATTCCTACTCAGCACAGTTGCATTCGCCTTCCGACTCTTAATTTCAGCAGTCTGGGCTCTACTCATGTCCGCTCTCTTCACATGATTCTTCTTCGGCTGGGTCATCTTCACTTTTGACCTCACCGAGACTTCATTTTCCTGGGCTGGACCTTCATCAAACAGCCACGCTCTATCTACGTCGATATCTTCTACCGGTTGAATCGACACTGTCTCATCTTCTCCAGTGTCTTCCTTGTCGGCCACCTCTGCCTTCTTTACTAACGAGACAGGGTTTTCAATGGCTTGGCGGTCTCCTGACTCATCCCCTCGGATATCAGTCAGGTTCACACTCTCAGGTGTCCCATCTGTGCCGTGGCCTTCTGGGCACTCCTCTGGCACAGTCACCGCTATGACTCTTGACAACACCTTTGTCCCGCACAAGTCATTCCCCAGGATCACTTGGACTCCTGGAACAGGTATGTCGGGGCACACTCCCAACATCACCTCCGCCGACACATATTCCGACCTTAGCTGGACAGTGCATACGGGCATGTCACTCTCAGACAATAACCCATATACTTTCATCTTCCCACTGCCAGCTAACCGTCGATCATTCCCAATCATGCTTCTCGTAATCAAGCTCTGATTAGCTCCGGTATCTCTTAAGATACCAACTTCTACCTCAGGTTGGCCTCCTATACTGATCCAACCTTTGCTCATGAACGGCCTATACCTCTTGTTCACTAAGTTCGCTCTCTGTGGTTTGTCTTGGAACACATTAGTATATTTACTTCGGGGGTCACACATGGCCTGGGTCACAACTCTTTTGCCCTGCCTACAATCTCGCATCACGTGACCCAATCCGTTACAATTGTAACACCTCACCTGGGAAAAGTCTCTTCTATAAGTACCAGAGTGTCTCTGACTTTGTCCACTCGCATGAGAGTTCCTCGGGCCAGGTACACTACCTGCACTCTGTGGGGCTTTACTGGACTCTTGATTTCCAGGATAACGATCAGTTTCTCGTTTAGCTCCTCCATCTTCACTTTCAGACGAAGTGCGCGACCTACTCTTCTGAGCTTTAGGGTACTTACTTTTATCTGCTCATTTATACAAGGCAAAATTCTTCTCACCCCAGACTCTTCTGGGTCTCTCATAATTTCTTCCTCCCCAGATTCCACTGGATCTGCCATTGCTGCGTTTCGCCTCGCTTCTCACTCTGTTCTCCCTCAAGCTCTTATATGCTTCAGTAATCATATCCGCCCTATCTGCGGCATCTTTCACCTCCTTTATCCCTGCTTCTTGGATCTTGAAATTTGTTTTGGGATGCATTATCTCCAAAAACTTCTCCATGACCATCAGTTGCTTTAGGTCGGCGTAAGATCAAACTCCAGCAGCCTCAATCCACTTCTGGAATCGTCTTTCCAGATCCCTTGCTGTCTCAGCAAAAGTACACGCTCCAACCTTCACCATCTTTCTGAAGCGCTTTCTATAAGCTTCTGGGGTTAGCTGAAACGAGCGCAATATGCAGCTCTTTACCGTGGCATAATCCTGGCACTCTTCCAGTGACAATTGGGTGTATGCCTCCCTGGCTGCACCGGTCAATCTTAACTGAACCAGCTGGGCCCATTCCTCCTGTGGCCACTCCTTGATACTGGCTACCTTTTCAAAATGCTCGAAGAAGCTCTCTGCCTCTTCAGGAACAAACAAGGGAATGTCCTTTTCCCTAACCCTAACATCCGGTGAGTGTGATACCTGGGTGGTGCCCTCTGGCAACCCATGTTCAATCCTTTGCTCAGCCAAGGTTCTATTCGCTTCTATCTGCATTTGTTTTGTTCTCTCTTTTTCTTTTTCGACCTGGGCTTTTTCTTTTTCGGCCTCTAGTCTTGCTTTCTCTTTTTCTTTCTCTTGTTCCAACTCCAGTTCTCTTACTCTGGTTTTCTCTTTTTCTATTTTCAGTCTGGTTTTCTCTTTTATCTGGAGTTCTAATTTCATCTTTTCCAGCTGGAACTGTCTCTCCTTGTCCTCATGCTGCATCTGGAGCTCTAACTGGAATCTCTCCAAGCTCCTATTTCGGCTACTCCTGCTACTGCGGCTACTCTTGCTGCTCCTACTCGATCCCTGGGATCTCACTTCATCCTGCCCATCATCCTCCTTTCCACTTTCAGCTCCTTTTTGGGCTCCTTGCTCTGCCGCTTCACTTCTGGCTCTCAACTGTCTCAGGATCTCATCCTTCATCCCAGCTACTTAAGATGCTCTCAACCTGATGCCACATTTTCCTGCTATTTGTTTCAATTGATCCCTCGTGCAACCTTCCAAGTCCTCAGGCTTGCCTGACTCCACAAACGCTTGCACCTTATCCATCTTGTCCTGTGAGTCTTCCCAAGAGAGAGAATATACACCTGCGGTCACACAGTTTATCTATTTCAGCAAGGGTGTACAAATCCACTCTTGGACAGGGTGTGGGTGTGTCAGTTCACTCTCCCGGACACAGGCCCCCAATTTATTATAGTCTGTGCGTTGGTGGTGTTGTCGTCGTTGTGTTCCTCCTTTACGGACAACCCAACCCACAACTCGGTAGAGTGCTTATACCTCACTAGGAGATCACCCTTAGCGTTTCTGGCTCTTGGAGAGGGGCTCAACGTCACATATTTAGGGGATGCGGCTCCAACACTTAGCCTCGTTGTCACGTGCACACACCCACTCGAGCCGCTGTGACTCCCCACTCTCTCCTTAGGTGATATGATCTCCTCAATCCCCTTTTGACTTATTAGTATTACCTTCTACCCTGTCCACAGCAGTGGTTCTCGGTTCTTTCTCTCTCTCTCTCTCTTCTTCTGTACTATTTCATGGGAAGCCTCACTAGGACAAGGGGAAACACCAGCAAATTGGAATACATTTACTGGACAAAGCACATACACAATACATACACACATATAATAATAATGAATCCTATACTCTTTACTATTACAATCAGGTTGCACTCCAACATCATCAGAACTCTATCATCAGCTTATCAAGTGGTATCCTATCTCCTGGTTCACCACCTGATACTGTCAACCTCCTCAAGTTGATCAAGTCTACATACACTGTTGCACCATCAGCAAGAGAATATATATACGTATCTATAAATGTGTACAAAGAAAATCAGCATGTGAATGCAGTAACATATATCAGTATAAATGTTCATTGATACACAACAATGATCAATCGATCACTCTATCAGTCCTAGAACGCATACATCTGTAGGTAATCCAGCCTACGATTGTAACTCTAAACTTCAGTATAAAACACTCCTTGACATAAGAATGCCAACAATCACTCACCTCTCACTGCGTCTTGCACACTAATGACAACCGAACACTATCAACTCCCTACAAGTAATCCACTAGAACTTCCCTTCCACCTCTGGAAGTTCACTACCCTGATATCTTTAGGTTCTTCCGGGCTTCACTACCAGGATCCTCTGCATCTCCTCCAGGCTGCTATCATGAAGTTTCCTTGAGCAACTATGGTACTTCACCCTTCTTCTAGGTTCCTCCACAGCTCTCTTGGCTGCTACACCATGAAGTTTCCTCGAGCAACTATGGTGCTTCACCACCTCTACAGAAGCACGTGACACTCCTCTTCACTGCTTCTCCTCACAGCTCAAGGTCCTCTGCTCCACTACCTTGGAGTCTCATCAACTACTTCATCTGTGCTGGCTTCGAAATTCTCAGCAACTTCTTCCCCAAAGACAAACCACAGATTGTCTAGTCCAGGGCGCTCCTCCCTCTGATGAAGCTTGGTCAAGGCGCTGCCACGGCCCACAATAATGCCTCTGGGCGGTTTAATAAACACTTCGTCGACCAGAACTTGAGACCACAACGTTCCCAGCTCGATTCCACAGCTGGTACGTCTGCTCACTTCTCTTCTCTTCGAGATATATCACTAGGGGTTCCCTTCTGACGGGAGCTCAACGGAGCGCGGCTTTCCCCTGCGATGTCTGGCACTCAAGTGAGGTCAAAGCCCCTCCAGAAGCGAGCCTCACGCCTCCAGCAAAATGTCCACATCTCCTAACCAGTCATTTATCTGTTTTCTTCTCCACTGCCCATAATCTGAAATTGTTATTTATATCCTACCAACTATTTTCCATATGGGTTATCACCTCAATATTTGCTAGACCTTCTAGTTAGGTCAGGCTTGCTGAATAACTCTCAAGGAGGGAGATTCGTTTCTCTTGTAGGCTGAGATCATAACAGTGGCCCACTACACCACAGTGGGTTCAGTGTGTGAATGCGTGTGCTTGCATCTGAGTGTCAGGAGCGACGCCCCAAACACGTCATCTATATTCCTGCAGGTGTGCCAGCCTAGCATCTCTCCAGCCAATTTGATCCAGACAGACAGACTGCATGATTTCCAAATTTGGTGAGGAACTCGTTCACTCTCCTCTTCTCAACTTCACAAACAGCGTCAGAATTAGGCTCAGAGTTTGTGTTATCAATGAGGCTTAGTGCACTCAGCGTTCACGCACTCAGCGCTCATGCACTCAGCGCTCATGCACTCAACGTTCATGCACTCAGCATTCACGCACTCAGCGTTCATACACTCAGCGTTTATGCACTCAGCGTTCATGCACTATTTTTTTGGTATAAGTTTTGAGGGTTTAGGAATCAGTGAGTTCATATCAGGGGTAAAAGATAGCAATGAGGAATTTCGTGTTGATATCTTATACTTGGACTCCGAAGTGTCTGTTTAGCAGCCTTGTGAAGCTTCAAGTGTGTGCGTTTTCAGGCAGGTGTTTTATAGACCTGCCTGAAAACGTAATCTAAGCATGTATGGCTGTGGCCAAAGTCATGTGTGTCTTGTTTGGTTATTCTAAGTGTCAACAAGAGCCACATCATTCACACAAGTTCCTCACGTGTGCGCAATTCTCTAGAATTTTTTATTCGCCTTTTTTAAAGAAGTTTCAGCATCAAATATTTTTACATTTTCTTTGCGTGTCCAGCTGGATTTTAACAAATTAATCGAAAATTTAATCCTTTTTGCAATTGTGAATTAATTCCACCCCACATTAATCCATAACGTCTTGGTCATAATTTCTTGAAAATCCGACGCTGTCAGCTGTCGAATACTTCCTCTGTCTCACATTCTCCCTGTCTAGTTCTCTCTCTCCTTTTTCACACTCTTTTATAAATTGTTTTGTATGTGTCTCAAAATCTCGCTCTGTTTATTTATACGATCGTGAAGCCTTGAGCAATGTGTTGGGTGTTGGTGCACATTATAGCACATATGTGTCACTCCTATATACATATTTTGACAAACTCCCTAACTTGTGAATTAGTCATGGAACTTTATGAATATTTCGTTTTCTGTCTAATTAAAGTCTAGAGGCTTGCTGCTAGTCTCACCAAAATTGTTAGTAGAAATGGTGTGAGGTGCGAGACAGACATAGGCTGGTGGGGTTGGCCTAAATTAAATGCCTTAAGAAATATAACGTGTAACCCAAAATCCCAGAATGGTATTCAGGAAGTCTGAAATTAATCCGTGATGAAATTGGAGATGTGATGTCTGTAGAGTGTGGATTTACTCTGAAGCTTTCCCCACCATTTACCCATGCAATTTCTCAGTAATGTATTTTCTGACAGAAGAGGGGTGGGATTGGGAGATGTAGGAGTGGAGGAGGGGGAGATGTAAGGGTAGAGAGGGGAAGGAGGGTGAGATGTAGGGGTGCAGGGGGAGGAAGGGAAAATTTAGGGGAGGAGGGAGAGATCTAAGGGTGAAGGGTGGGGATGAGGGGGATATCTAATGGAGGAGGGAGAGATGTACGGGTGGAGGAGGGAAGACAAAGGGGATTGGGAAGACCAAGGGGATTGGGAGGACCAAGGGGATTGGGAGGACCAAGGGGATTTTATTTTTTTTACCACAGACGTGGCCACGCATTTACAATGCTAACTAGCATATATACATTTTCTTCTGTCCTCCATGGACAGGGTTAGAGATGTGTTAAACATATAGTTCAAAGGTTTATTGAACACTCAACCACAGATGGTGATTCGGTGCTTTTAAAATACTAAGCTAACCTACATACGTAAATACATAGATACACAGATTTACGTATGCCCTACATAAAGTGTTCGATGTATCTTTTACCATAGTGTCATTAATGTGCATTTACAAAAGTGAAATGTAATTCTGATCAGTTTCCATATATACTTTATACACATACATATGCATACACACACACACATATACGTACATATACATATATACACACACACATGCATTCACATACATTTGTCTCTTTTACTCAGACAGGGTGAGATAGCTGATAGAGAAACTAGTGTACAATTAAGCACTTAATCACTGAAGGTGATTAAGGTGCTTTTACAAGCTCAGGTTATATAGTTACATCACATACATACATTGTATAATTGATACATTATATGGTTAATTTTGGGTATAAGTCCAATATATCATCAAGGGTTCCAGTACTCATATAGTAATTACCCGGTTCAGCATACCTTAGCCCAGGAGGGCGAAAGTCAGTCAATATGGGACATTCTACAATATAATGTTCAAGAGAGTGCATGTTTTCTCTTTCACAAAGTTGACACATTGTGTACTCGACATTTGGGACCAAGGGGATTGGGAGGACCAAGGGGATAAGGAGGACCAAGGGGATTGGGAGGACCAGAGGGATAGGGAAGACCAAGGGGATAGGGAGGTTACCTTGAGGTGCTTCCAGGGCATAGCGTCCTCGCGGCCCGGTCGTCGACCAGGCCTCCTGGTTGCCGGACTGATCAACCAGGCTGTTGGACGCGGCTGCTCGCAGCCTGACGTATGAGTCACAGCCTGGTTGATCAGGTATCCTTTGGAGGTGCTTATCCAGGTCCTCCCAGGTCCCAGGGAGGACCAAGGGGGGATAGGGAAGTGGCTGCAGGAAGTGGGAAGGGGAACGAGAGGGGGGGGGAGGGGAGGAGGAATAAGAGACCCATGCATTGTTTCAGTCTTTCTTAACAATATATTTTCTGGGAAAAGGGGAGAGGGGGAAGTAGGGAGGAGGAGACGGCTAAAGGGACTGGGAAGAGGAGGGAAAGTTGGGAGAGAGAAGAGATGCTGGGGGTGTAGCAGGAGGAAGGGGAAGGAGGAGGGGGGGAGGACATTCACTCAAGGATGGGGATGTGTGGGTCATTTATTATGCCCCACCCCACCATACATATCCGGTGGGCGGTAGTTAAAAAGGTTACAGAGGCACATAATGGGTCCTCAGTTCTATCTTGGTTAATATTGTATTAATTGCGCTACTATACTCTGCCAAGTAAACGCAACGATCACATCAGTTGCTACACTGATGGTATAATGATACACACCACTAGATATGCTAACACTCAACACACTCCTAACTCTGTATTAGACTCTTGTCAGGACCAAGGTTTAGTCATCACAGCAGAGAAAACAATGATACTAAATCGGCGTCCACCCAGGCAGGGAGGAGCTGTTCGCAAGATGAAACTGTATGATGGTTCCCAGTTTGACTGCGTATATAGATTTAAATACCTTAGCCTTGAGGTCTCATTTTATGTTCCTATTGTAATCAGACTCTGTTGTCAGTATAAAAGCTCAGAACTCTCAAGGCTGCTGCAGGTGATCTCTCAGGCTCTGGTGCCTTTGTCAGAATTTTCAAAATACTAAGTACATTGAATACATCAGATCTTTAGTGAACAATGCTGCATCTCTGTTTACTCTAGTACCAGAAAGAAAGCTTGAATGGCTTGAAAAAAAAATGTACAATGAAGCCTTGTGGGTTATCTTTGGATGCCTCCGCACCATAAAGACACGTAATGCGAGAATGGAACTTTATATTCCGAGTGTCATTAATCGTGTTACTGAATTAGTTTTCTAATTGACACAAAACTTGGGCTAGATCTTCCTTCTTAACCCTTGCGTAGAAGCACTCCAGACTGACATAAGCTGGTCGGGGTAAGCCTAAGTTAAATGCCTTAAGAAATATAGCGTATAATCCAACATTCCTGAGAGTCTGAAAATCTGAAATTAATCTGTGATGAAATAGGAGATGTGATGTCCGTAGAGTGTGGATATATTGTGAGGCTCTCTCTTCCATTTACCCATGCAATTTCTCAGTAATGTATTTTCTGACAAAACGGGAGAAAATTGAACGGAAAAATTAACAGCAGGGAAATTTATTGAATTGAAAATTTATTGAAATTAAACAATAGGTTCTATTTCAACTGAAGGTCAACATATACAAAATGCTTAACTAAATTTGCAAATGAACTCAGAATGTATCAGATTTTGTATTTGTACTAATGTACAGAGTACAAATTGGCACTTTCTAGAACCGTTGGAGATTACACTCTTTTCAATTTTAATTCCTCCCTTTTCACCCAATAAGCAAATTTAAGATCAGCCCAAACTTCGTCTATTGGCAAAGCTCAACGCCTTAAACCACAATTAAACTCTGTCTACAGAACATTCGCTCTCTCAAACCCTATACACTGATGGTTCCCAACACCGCCCCACGGGTGCAACTGGAGCTGCAGTTGTCCAGACAATGGGTGATGGCTCATGTTTTGAGTGGGGAGTCCATGTAAACAACTGACTCTCTACCCTTCAGGCCTTTTTGCCTTATTTCTTGCTCTCAAATGTGTGCAAGTCTTCAAGCTTGATCATCCTTAATTGTGCTCAACTCTTTAAGTCACAATTGCAAGATGCTGAAGCGTGAAAAGATACTTGAGTTTAGAGATTGTTCTATGACAAGTGTTTTTTCAAGAAATGTGTTAAAATTTCATTCACAATGACCTACTACAAACATTTTAGCCAAATTCCCCAGATTGCTAACTGTAGGTAGTAAATGTAAGTGATTGGAACCTTTCCACCACCGTCCACTGGATAGGGCGGAAGGTGGGGTGGGGGGGGGGGGTTGTAAGGTTGTGCAGGGTGAGCCAATCAAACTTTGAAACTCACCTCAGGTCAACTCAGAAGTAAGTTACTTAACTTAGAGACTCTAATTAATGTTGTTCTCGAACCCATTATTGATATAATGCTTAACATTACCTGTGTAACAACCTTATCAGGACTACATTTCTCAGCTATATAATTGATGCCGTTCGGTCCCTGAGCCCATTATGTGCTTCTGTATCCCTTTTCCACCCCCGCCCACAGCATGGGGATGGGGTGCATAATAAAAGAATTACCTAGAAGTATACTGATCTCCAAATGATCAAAATAATTGATAATTATATATATCAATATACTTACAAATGTTTCTGGCTATGAGCTTCCTCGTCTAACTCAGCCTAATTATATCAATGGAATAGACCTGGTACTTCTATAATTGTCAGCATATTCATCTATTCTTTCATGCCAGCATATTAATCTATTCTTTCATGCCAATATATTCGTACATTCTTTCATCCCAGCATATTTGTACATTCTTTCATGCCAGCATATTCATCTATTCTTTCATTCCAGCATATTCATCTATTCTTTCATTCCAGCATATTCATCTGTTCTTTCAAGCCAGCATATTCATCTATTCTTTCATGCCAGAATATTCATCTGTTCTTTCATGCCAGCATATTCATCTATTCTTTCATTCCAGCATATTCATCTATTCTTTCATGCCAACATATTTGTATATTCTTTCATGCCAGCATATTCATCTGTTCTTTCATGCCATAATATTCATCTGTTCTTTCATGCCATAATATTCATCTGTTCTTTCATGCCATAATATTCATCAGTTCTTTCATGCCATAATATTCGTATATAAGCGGGAAGAGATACGTGTCTCTTCGCTCCCTACATTACCTCACCCCTCCGTGGCCCCTTGTGCAAATATTTGTCATGGTAATGTGTCTCAATGAATCTCTCGGTTTTCTTCACTGATTGCTTGTTAAATCTCTTCTTGTTTTTAATTAGTATTCTTCCGAATAATGTAATTTTCAATATAATCCTATGGTATATGATTTTTATTCAAGTCTACTGTTTACAAATTTATTGTGGATAATTACAATATATTTACACAACGTTGTATATATATTAAAAAGAATATAATCTGATCCTTTGTCCCTCAAGTATTAATGATAGCTAAAGAAACATACAGTGTGTATTCAACGCTTACAGAAATAGTCGGTATTTAAACACCATATACAACCCTCGGACCAAAACACCATATACAACCCTCGGACCAAAACACCATATACAACTCTTGGACCAAAACACCATTTACAACCCTCGGACCAAAACAACGTCAGACATGAGACATGCGTAGTATCATGCACCTGTAGTATCAAAGGGAGGGAGAAGGCCACTGTGAGGTAACGAGCAATATTATAGCCATTCTCATCACACTCAACGATGTATTTCGGTAACTTATAACAAATTTGCTCATATCATCAATAATTCGTTAAATGGTAAGAGCTTTTACAGTGATCATATAAAGTAATATGTCATGACGTTTGTTCGTAATATAAGGTCTGACAGAAGTTAGTGTGTTCCGCCCATAAAAATGGGATTGAAGGTGCATTAAATGTATTATAAGACAGTTCAAAGCACTTTGAACTGTGCTTTTAGTGGATACAATTAAATTGATTTTGTTGGTTATTTTCTTGTTTAGGATTTCTGTTCCTCTGACTAATACTTTTGCATCTTTGTGTAATTGATAGAGAATTTCTCAAAATGTCATCCTTATTCGAAGTGAACTAAAATAATAATTGACTCTAGATGGTATTACACTAATTATAAAGTTACACAACGTTTTGAACCTACATGGTTCATTCTCACGTGATGGGACTGTACTGGGATTACTGGATTTATACCGTTAGGGGGGGGTCAGATACCTACAAATACAAATTGGTGAAGAGTAAGGCGTAAAGGGATGAAGAATAAGGCATAAATAAAGACGAATAGAGCTAAAAAAGGGGGAAGCACAGACAAAGATTAGTCAGGTGCAGTGGGCGTGGCATGTTGAGCAGTGTCGTCAACGTTGGCATCTTCACATTCCTTGTTCTTACTCTCATGGTGGGTAGAGTGAATAGTTCCGTAATTTGAGTATTAATGGTAGGTAGTTCTATTTTTATATGGATTGCTTCAAGAATTTATAATCTTCTTACATCCTGGGTTTTGCCTATTTATGTAAGTGTTTGTATTCAACATATCTCTTGTTAACGTGATGTCATGCGCATGTCTCATGTGATTTTTGGGGACTCCAGATTGAAGATGACAGGTCAAACGCCTCGTCAGCTTGGTCGACGTCATACCAATGTACTTAGACTGAAGGTTACATCCGTTATGGGGGAAGGTCTACATGTATACAACGCGTGACTGCTGTAAAGGTTTCTCCGACGACTTCGGGTTGTTTTTAAAAAGGAAGTCGGTAGTCTTCTTTGTTTCTTCTTCTGTGTCTTCTTTGAATATGATTAGGTCTACGTTTTGGTTAGGAGCAATGCTTTTTACTCCTGGAGTCTGGAGCTTTGCTCCAGACTCCAGGTCTTGGCTCCAGACTCCAGGGCTTTGTTCCAGATTCCAGGGCTTTGCTCCAGATTCCAGGGCATTGTTCCAGATTCTATGGCTTTGCTCCAAACTCCATATCATTTCTGTAGACTCCAGGGCTTTGCTCTAGACTTCAGGGCTCTGCTCCAGACTCCAGGGTTTTGCTTCAGATTCCAGGGCTTTGCTTCAGTTTCCAGGGCTTTGCTCCAGAATCCAGGGCTTAGCTCCGGTGTCCAGGTCTTTGCTGCAGACTCCAGGGCTTAACTCAAAACTCCAGGCCTTAGATCCAGACTCCAGGCCTTTGCTCTAGATTCCAGGTCTTTGCTCCAGACTGCAGGTCATTGCTCAAGTTTCCAGGGCTTTGCTCCAGAGTCCAGGTCATAGCTCCAGAGTCCAGGTCATAGCTCCAGAGTCCAGGGCTTTGCTCCAGACTCTAAAACTTTGTTCCAGATTCCAAGATTTTGCTCCAGACTAAAACTTTGCTCCAGATTCCAAGGCTTTGCTCCAGACTCCAGGGCTTTGCTCCAGACTCTAGGTCTTTGCTCCAGTTTCCAGGGCTTGGCTCCAAACTCCAGGGCATTGCTCCAGAGTCCAGGTCTTTGCTCGAGAGTCCAGGGCTTTCCTCCAGACTCCAGGGCTTTGCTCCAGACTTCAGGGCTTTGCTAAACACTCCAAGGCTTTGCTCCAGACTCCAGATGTTTACTCCAGACTGCAGGTCTTTGGTTCAGACTCTAAAACTTTGCTCCAGTCTCTATGACTTTGCTCCAGATTCCAAGATTTTGCTCCAGACTAAAACCTTGCTCCAGATTCCAGGGCTTTGTTTCAGACTCCACGGCTTTGCTCCAGACTCCAAGACTTTGAACCAAACTCCAGATCTTTGCTCCAGACTCCAGGTCTTTGCTTCAGACTCTAAAGCTTTGCTCCAAACTCTGAGACTTTGCTCAAGATTCCAAGATTTTGCTGCAGACTAAATCTTTGCTCCACTTTCCATAGCTTTGCTCCAAACTCCATGTCTTTGCTTTTGTTTCCAGGGCTTTGCTCCAGACTCCAGGGCTTTGCTGCAGACTCCAGGACATTGCTGCAGACTCCAGAGCTTTGCTCCAGACTGCAGGTTTTTGCTCCAGACTCCAGGACTTTGTTCCAGACTCCAGGGCTTTGCTCCTGAATCCAGGACGTTGCTCCAGACTCCAGAGCTTTGCTCGAGACTCCAGGTCTTCGCTCAAGACTTCAGGGCTTTGCTCCAGATTCCAGGGCTTTTCTCCAGATTCTAAGACTTTTCTCCAGATTTCAGGGCTTTTCTCCAGACTCTAAGACTTTTCACAAGACTCTAAGACTTTGCTCCAGACTCTAAGACATGGCCACAGACTCTAAGACTTGGCTCCAGATTTCAGGGCTTTGCTCCAAAGTCCAGGATTTTGCTCCAGTGTCCTGGACTTTGCTTCAGACTTCAGGGCTTTGTTCCAGTTTCCAGGGCTTTGATCCAGACTCCAGGGCTTTACTCCAGACTCCAGGGCTTTGCTCCAGATTCCAGAGCTTAACTCCAGTCTCCAGGACTTTGTTCCAGACTCCAGGTCTTTGCTCCAGTCTCCAGGACATTACTCCAGACTTGAGAACTTTGCTCCAGACGCCAGGGCTTTGCTCCTGATTCCAGGGCTTTGCTCCAGGCTCTAGGACTTTGTTCCAGATTCCTGGGCTTTGCTCCATACTCCAGGGCTTTGCTCCAGATTCCAGGGCTTTGCCCCAGACTCTAGGGCTTTGTTCCAGTTTCCAGGGCTTTGCTCCAGACTCTTTGGCTTTGTTCCAGTTTCCAGGGCTTAGCTCCAGACTCCACGGCTTTGCTCCAGATTCCAGGACTTTGCTCAACACTCCAGGGCTTGACTTCAGACTCCAGGGCTTAACTACAGACTCCAGGCCTTTGCTCCAGACACCAGGTCTTTGGTACAGACTTTAGGTCTTTGCTCCAGACTCTATGACTTTGCTCCAAACTCCTAGACTTTGCTCTAGACTCTATGATTTTGCTCCAAACTCCTAGACTTTGCTCCAGACTCTATGACTTTGCTCCAAACTCCAAGACTTTGCTCCAGACTCCAGGTCTTTTCTCCAGACTCTAACACTTTGCTCCAGACTCTATGACTTTGCTCCAGACTCTAGGACTTTGCTCCAGCCTCCAGGGCTCTGCTCCAGACTCTGTGGCTTTGCTCCAGTTTCCCGGGCTTTGCTTCAGACTCAAGGTCTTTGCTCCAGTTTCGAGGGCTTTGCTCCAGACTCCACGTCTTTGCTCCAGTTTGCAGGGTTTTGCTCCAGACTCCAGGTCTTTGCTCCAGACTCCAAGGCTTTTCTCCAGTCTCAAAGTCTTTGCTCCAGTTTCTAGGGCTTTGCTCCAGACTCTTGGACTTTGTTCCAGACTCAAGGTCTTTGCTCCAGTTTCCAGAGCTTTTCTCCAGACTCCAGGGCTTTGTTCCAGACTCCAGGGCTCTGTTCCAGACTCCAAGGCTTTGCTCCAGACTCCATGTCTTTGCTTCAGTTTCCAGGGCTTTGCTGCAGACTCCAGGGCTCTGCTCCAGACTCCACGTCTTTGCTCCAGACTCCAGGTCTTTGCTCCAGTTTCCAGGGCTCTGCTCCAGACTCCAGGGCTTTGCTTCAGTTTCCAAGGCTTTGCTCCAGACTCCAGGACTATGCTCCAGTTTCCAGGGCTTTTCATCCAGTCTAAAGGACTTTGCTCCAGATTTCAGGACTTTGCTCCAGAATCCGGGTTTTACTATCTCCAACGTGGAATTATTGTCTTTCCAGTCATTACCGCTTGTGAGAGCTCCGGGATGAGGTACCCTGGAGCTGTTCCTTAGTACTTTATATACTTATGTGATTTTGAGTGAATTATCATAATCTATAAAAACTTTGCGTAGGTTATTAGAATTCTCTCCTAACAGACTAGCTACAGCTCAGCCAGATACATCATCCTTCATATTGCAGTGGGCAGCTGTATACATGCCGCCTTGCTCCAGGCTTGATAATAATAGCAAATATTCCTCCAGAAGTTTAGTGATATGCTGCAAGGAGGTTTTGTCTGTTGTTATTGGTGAGTAGCGGCCTTTGACTCTAGCTTGGTAAGTGTGTTGCGCCTTCTGACTCTGGCTTGGTAAGTTGTCGTATCCCCTGACTCTGGCTTGGTAAGTTGTCGTATCCCCTGACTCTGGCTTGGTAAGTTGTCGTATCCCCTGACTCTGGCTTGGTAAGTGTGTCGTGCCCACTGACTCTGGCTTGGTAAGTTGTCGTATCCCCTGACTCTGGCTTGGTAAGTTGTCGTATCCCCTGACTCTGGCTTGGTAAGTTGTCGTATCCCCTGACTCTGGCTTGGTAAGTTGTCGTATCCCCTGACTCTGGCTTGGTAAGTGTGTCGTGCCCACTGACTCTGGCTTGGTAAGTTGTCGTATCCCCTGACTCTGGCTTGGTAAGTGTGTCGTGCCCACTGACTCTGGCTTGGTAAGTTGTCGTATCCCCTGACTCTGGCTTGGTAAGTGTGTCGTGACCTCTAACTCTGGCTTGGAAAGTGTGTCGCGTCCTCTGACTCTGGCTTGGTAAGTGTGTCGAGCCCTCTGACTCTGGCTTGGTAAGTGTGTTGCGCCCTATGACTCTGAATTGGTAAGTGTGTCATGCCCTCTGACACAGGCATGGTAAGTGTGTCGCTCCCACATACATGATAAGCAGGTCCATGGTAAGCAGGTCCAAGATAAGCAGGTCCATGGTAAGCAGGTCCAAGATAAGCAGGTCCATGGTAAGCAGGTCAATGTTAAGCAGGTCAATGTTAAGCAGGTCCATGATAAGCAGGATCATGGTAAGCAGGTCAATGTTAAGCAGGACCATGGTTAGCAGATCCATGGTAAGCAGGACAATGTTAGGCAGGTCAATGTTAGGCAGGTCAATGATAAGCAGGTCAATGATAAGCAGGTCAATGTTAAGCAGGTCAATGGTAAACACGTCAATGGTAAGCAGGTCCATGGAAAGCAGGTCAATGTTAAGCAGGTCCTTGGTAAGGAGGTCAATGTTAAGCAGGTCCATGGTAAGAAGGTCCATGGTAAGCGGGTCAATGGTAAGCAGGTCCATGGTAAGCAGGTCAATATTAAGCAGGTCCATGGTAAGCAGGTCCATGGTAAGCGGGTCACTGGGAAGCAAGTGCATAGTGTGACGGTGTCCCCTCCCCCCTTATATTTCTCCCACGCCAGCTGTAAGAGTCATATCCACTTTTCCCGAGCGTTCTCTACGTTGCGGGCAACAATTTGACTAGTGTGGGAGAGTGTAGTGTTCTCGCGTTGGCGAGAAATTCGTAAAAGAAGAGTATTTTGGCCTGTGGTTTAGGCCCTTTAGGACGCCAATATGGCGCCGGTCCCTCCGTTCTCCCGCCAAAACTGTATGACGTCAGTGGCACCAGATTGGTCACGAACAGTGACGTGGCACAGGGAGCCAACGAAAACCGCCCCTGGCAAGTATGACGTCACGAGGAGCAAAAGGGTCCGCAGATCGCGCCTCTGTGGCGCCACCAGTTTGACACGACACGTTGACGAGGTCAGCATGTGAAAGTTGGTCCTGTCAGTTTGACAGTTGTACCCCGCTCCCGTGGATTTTACACGTCACTCGTAGTCTGCAAGTACGCTGTGAGGTCTTCCTTCGTTCATGTGTTGGACTGAAGAGGGAATCGACGGAATATTGAGCAACAAGTGCTCCAGGGACAGGTGCTTTGCAAGAAGAAGTGAAGTCTGTGCAGTGACGTATGTGACGTCTGAGGCAGTTCACCCATCTAGTGATGACGTAGCGGCTGGGCCAATCCACAGGGAAGCAGCGGAATAAGAAAACTAATTGGGAATCAAGACGACTGCAGCCGAGAAGTAGGACTGCAGACGTTGTTGCAAGGAGAAGTCGACAGCCAGGAGATCGACACCAACCTTGCCGGACCATTAGATGCTAGACCAACCATACAAAGGTTTTTCTTCTTAGTGTAGCTACCTGAATACCGACGAAGCCGCCACGAAGGCGCTAAGAAGGAAAACATTCGTAGCTAAGAAGAAAAAACCTTCGTAAGTACCTTCGTGAATCTGGCCCCAGGTACACCTGGTACCAACAGCTCGTCAGTGACAACCACAACGAACTAGTGATAAACGTCGTTATATCTACAGTATGAATATATTGTTGTTATGAGTTATTATGAATTAATGCCGCAAGACACAGCAGAATGTTAAAAGTCAGATGATCTCTGGTGTCTCACATACTTAATTATGGTCTTCAACCAGGGCCATGGAGAGTGTGGTAGCAAGGTGGGAGACGAGACCTGACGAAGCAGTCGGGTCAACATCACCAGGAACAACCTGACGCAGGGGTCAGTTAACAGCACCAGGGAACATCCTGACGCAGGAGTCAGATCAATAGCACCATGGAACATCCTGAGGCAGGAGTTAGATCAACAGCACCAGGGAACATCCTGATGCAGGAGTTATATCAACAGCACCAGGGAACATCCTGACGCAGGAGTCAGATCAACAGCACCACGTAAAAACCTGGTGCAAGAATCAGTTGAACAGCACCAGGGAACATCCTGACGCAGGAGTTAGATCAACAGCACCAGGGAACATCCTGACGCAGGAGTTAGATCAACAGGTCCAGGAAACATCCTGACGCAGGAGTTAGATCAACAGGTCCAGGAAACATCCTGACGCAGGAGTTAGATCAACAGCACCAGGGAACATCCTGACGCAGGAGTTAGATCAACAGGACCAAGGGAACATACGGAAGCAGGAGTTAGATCAACAGCACTAGGGAACATCCTGACGCAGGAGTTAGATCAACAGCACCAGGGAACATCCTGACGCAGGAGTTAGATCAACAGGACCAAGGGAACATACGGAAGCAGGAGTTAGATCAACAGCACCAGGGAACATACGGAAGCAGGAGTTAGATCAACAGCACCAGGGAACATACGGAAGCAGGAGTTAGATCAACAGGACCAAGGGAACATACGGAAGCAGGAGTTAGATCAACAGCACCAGGGAACATACGGACGCAGGAGTTAGATCAACAGCACCAGGGAACATACAGACGCAGGAGTTAGATCAACAGCACCAGGGAACATACGGACGCAGGAGTTAGATCAACAGCACCAGGGAACATCCTGACGCAGGAGTTAGATCAACAGCACCAGGGAGCATCCTGGCGCAGGAGTTAGATCAACAGCACCAGGGAACATACGGACGCAGGAGTTAGATCAACAGCACTAGGGAACATCCTGACGCAGGAGTTAGATCAACAGCACTAGGGAACATCCTGGCGCAGGAGTTAGATCAACAGCACCAGGGAACATACGGACGCAGGAGTTAGATCAACAGCACTAGGGAACATCCTGGCGCAGGAGTTAGATCAACAGCACCAGGGAACATCCTGATGCAAGAGTCAGATAAACAGTACCAGTGAAGAACCTGATGCAAAGGTCAGATCATTAGCACCAGGGAACAACTTGGCACAGGAGTCAGATCAACAGCAACACGGAACATCCTGACGCCGGAGTCAAATCAACAGTACCACGGAACAATCTGACGCATAAGTCAGATCAACAGCATCACAGAACATCCTGACGCAGAGCTGAGACCAACAGCACTAGGAACAACCTTACCGCCTATTTTCCTCTGTTAGGTCGCTGATATACATATTGGAAAACAGTGTTCGCCCTAGAACCGGCCCTAGTGGTACTCCACTTGTAACCTCTCTACACTCTGATGTTTCTGCTCTCACTGTATCCCTTTGTGTCCTTCATGAGTGGTACTCTCTGGCCCACCTTAAGATTTCCCAATACACCAGCCTTTTTTTCAATCCTGACAACGGGTCTTTGGTGTTGGACAGTATAAAGTACTTTCTGACAATCGAAAAATATTTAGTCTACTCCTACTGCTCTCTCTCATTTGATTTATGTCATCTTATTGTAGAACTCCATCTAGTTGCTGGCGATGAGTCACAATAACGTGGTTTTTATCTTATCCAGCAAGTTTGTCAAACGATTTTCGTTTACTTAATCCGTGCTTTTGTTCTGTGGTAAAACTGACCGGTTATAAATGTTCAACTAGCTTGCTTTGGATCAGTCTCTAGTAACTGGCAGCGGGGTTGGTAGTGATATGGGTCTGAAGTTTAATGGTTAATGTCTTCACCTTTTCTCGTATACTAGCGCCACATTAGCCCTTTATCAGCCGTTCGTCCGTTTATAAACAAGAAATAAAAATTATAGAAAAAAGCACTGCCTGATGCTTCAGCTGCCTCTTTTAGTTTCCAAGGCGATATTTTGGGGCCTACATCTTTTGACACCTCCAGTTCTTGTAGTTGCTACTTTATTTCTTCTAGTGTCCCTATTACTCTTAGTGAGGATCTATTGTGGAAGCTTCCATTCGGGCTGAGCTCGTAACTTTAATGGTAAATTTGGTTCCTGTTTAACTTTGTTAACAATGTCTTTCTTAACTTCCCTGCACACTTCCTCGTCATTTTCCGTGTGTCCTCCCTCACTTTTGCCAAGTGTTATAACCTGGTCATTCACAGTCTTCTTCCTTCTGATGTGGCTAAGCTAACCCTGTCAAAGTAATTCTAGCCCTATCTGGGTATAAATACGTGCTATAATTGGTCCTAGGAAAGTATAAATTGTTTTCGTACTCTCAACAGTTAATAGTACAAATGTGAACATTCTTAGCTGCAACAATCCATTGCGATCAAATGGTTGCTATAAATACTATCTTTTTAAAAGAATGGGTCGAATCATCACACTTGTTATAGCATCTCCATATCAGTATTTATCATCTCTGATGAATTTGCATTTTAATAATTATCAATGGCCTCATAGATAAGTCTTCACATTCCAAACATAAACCCCCTTTGGAGTTAACAAGGCAGTGCACGTGTGTCCCATCACTGAGGTGGGGCAGCACGCCAGAAGTGACCACGCACGTGTCCCATCACTGAGGTGGGGCAACACACCAGAAGTGACCACGCACGTGTCCCATCACTGAGGTGGGGCAGCACGCCAGAAGTGACCACACAGGTGTCCTATCACTGAGGTGAGGCAACACACCAGAAGTGACCACGCAGGTGTCCTATCACTGAGGTGGGGCAGCACGCCAGAAGTGACAACGCACGTGTCCCATCACTGAGGTGGGGCAGCACGCTTGAAGTGACCACGCACGTGTCCCATCACTGAGGTGGGGCAGCACGCCAGAAGTGACAACGCACGTGTCCCATCACTGAGGTGGGGCAGCACGCTTGAAGTGACCACGCAGGTGTCCCATCACTGAGGTGGGGCAGCACGCCAGAAGTGACAACGCACGTGTCCCATCACTGAGGTGGGGCAGCACGCTTGAAGTGACCACGCAGGTGTCCCATCACTGAGGTGGGGCAGCACGCCAGAAGTGACAACGCACGTGTCCCATCACTGAGGTGGGGCAGCACGCTTGAAGTGACCACGCACGTGTCCCATCACTGAGGTGGGGCAGCACGCCAGAAGTGACAACGCACGTGTCCCATCACTGAGGTGGGGCAGCACGCTTGAAGTGACCTCGCACGTGTCCCATCACTGAGGTGGGGCAGCACGCCAGAAGTGACAACGCACGTGTCCTATCACTGAGGTGGGGCAGCACGCCAGAAGTGACAACGCACGTGTCCTATCACTGAGGTGGGGCAGCACGCCAGAAGTGACCACGCAGGTGTCCCATCACTGAGGTGGGGCATCACGCTTGAAGTGACCACACAGCGTTAATTCCGAGAGCAGTATAATTTTCAAGGGTCGAGTCATCGCTGCCATTTGATGTTCAAATTAAGAGAGAGAGGATGCGAGAGGTATGCATATTGTAGCCTGATATGATATGTCTCCTGTCTTTTCGGCCGGAGGGAATTTCATCTGTGCAATGTTCGGCGAGGAGTGTTGGCTAGAATGGTGATAATCCCTTGATTTGCACATTCATAAGGAATTCTTAGAGATAACTACTTATAATGTTATTAGATTGAATGAATATGCAACATTAAACAATTGAAAAGCGTGATATATTGATATATACATTAAAGTTAAAACACTTATATTGAAAATTTTTATTTATTTATGTATATAAACAAGAGTTCTTACATTCTTGTACAGCCAATAGTACGGGTAGCATTTCAGGCAAGTCTTTAATCCTATGTTCCCTGGAATACGCCCCAGCGAAAAATTCAGGCTTGTTCGCATTTGTGTTCTGCACGTGTGCCCCAAAGAATGAGGTGATTTGATAAAATACCATGCCCAAGATTACCATCAGAGTGCCGGCGGGATGATGGGGAATTAGCCTCGGCTACCATCATATTTTGTCCGATCGTGATAGTCGAGTGGTTAAAGGGTCCTGTACACCAGTTGCAGAGTGCTCCTGGCAGTATGGGTTCGATTCACTTCTGGGGTGTATATATATATATATATATATGTATGTATATGTCGTACCTAGTAGCCAGAACTCACTTCTCAGCCTACTATGCAAGGCCCGATTTGCCTAATAAGCCAAGTTTTCCTGAATTAATATATTTTCTCTAATTTTTTTCTTATGAAATGATAAAGCTACTCATTTCATTATGTATAAGGTCAATTTTTTTTTATTGCAGGTAAAATTAATGTAGATATATGACCGAACCTAACCAACCCTACCTAACCTAACCTAACCTATCTTTATAGGTTAGGTTTGGTTAGGTAGCCGAAAAAGTTAGGTTAGGTTGGGTTAGGTAGGTTAGGTAGTCGAAAAAACATTATTTCATGAAAACTTGGCTTATTAGGCAAATCGGGCCTTGTATAGTAGGCTGAGAAGTGCGTTCTGGCTACTAGGTACGACATATATATATATATATATATATATATATATATATATATATATATATATATATATATATATATATATATGTATATATATATATATATATATATATATATATATATATATATATATATATATATATATATATATATATATATGGCCTCATACTCTACCCATCATGAGAGTAAGGACAAGGCAAGAACATATCGATGCCAACACAGAAGACAATGTCCAACATAACAGGCCAATTACACTGGATTAATCTTTGTGTTTAGATAGGAGATGCCTCGTATGGGCCAATAAGCCTTCTGCAGCCCCTATGTTTATCCCTTATGTATCCCCCCATGTTTTCACCTTCACAATATATATATATATATATATATATATATATATATATATATATATATATATATATATATATATATATATATATATATATATATATATATATATATATATTTGTATATATATATTTATATATATATATATATATATATATATATATATATATATATATATATATATATATATATATATATATATATATATATATATATATATATATATCAATCACAAAATATATATAATATATATATATATTTTGTGATTGACGATCACAAAACACTGATCATTTTATGCGGAAAATCCACAGAGAAATATGAAATGAGGTGAACGTTTCGGCTTTGTTAAAGCCTTTGTCAACACCAGACTGACTAAGGAGAAGGGAGAAGGGGGTAAGATATATAGGCCGACACCTGACCAACCCATCCCAAGGGTTGGTCAGGTGTAATTAACCAAAAACAGGTATAGCTGAGCTTAGAATGGTCAAAGAGGATTAAGCGGTCAGAAGATTAAAGAAAAGCCTCATGAACACACAATATATGAATATACAACTAAAATGAGACATTGTAAGCCTCTCTATCAGAGTTGTTTCTTAAACTGTTGTGCAATATTATAACTTAAAAACGGATCAAGTTTGTACATTCCAGTACTAACATTAAGAAGATTTGGACACTGACTGATTAGAGCAGACTCAATCAAATTCCGTTCCACGAAATCCCCACAATTGGTAATGCTTTTTGCCCCATTCCAGTTAATATTGTGATCGCATAAACTCGTATGTAGATACAATGCATTAGACGTTTGGGCAGTTCTAATACTATTAGCATGTTGTGACAACCGCAATTGTAAGGACTTTCCTGTTTGTCCAAGGTACACAGAATCACAATCATTGCAGGGAATCGAATACACACAACCTGCTGAATCAGGGGAGTTTTTTATTAAATTGGATTTAATCGTACTATTAGTGAACACCAAATTTATATTAAGTTTCTTAAAAATCAGAGACAATTTTTCAAGTCCACTCGCATAAGGTACCACCAATGAGTTAATAATTTTTGGTTTCGCCTTAGGGACGTGATTATAAAACGTACGATTGGCTTGTACAAACGAGAAATCCAAAAACCTCTTAGGATATTGTAAACTCTTCCCAATTTCATATATTTTAGCAATCTCTTCATCAAAAAACTCAGGGCTGCAAACCCTCAAAGCTCGTAGAAACATTCCTGAAAATACTGCCTGTTTAACTTTACTATGATGATTCGAATAAAAATGAACATACGACCCCACGTTTGTAGGTTTCCTATGCACATTAAATTTGAACTTTCTAGTGACTCTATGAATCATAATGTCCAAAAACGGAAGAGTACCATTCTCCTCAGTCTCACAAGTGAATTTTATTGAAGGTACCAAAGAATTGAGTTCATTAAGAAAAACTATCTGGTCTTTGTTGCACGGCCATAAGCACAAAATATCATCAACATACCTATACCAAACCACATTAGCCAGGATAATCCTGGATAAGATTTTTGTTTCAAAGAATTCCATATACAAATTGCTTAAAACTGGGGACAGGGGATTGCCCATCGCCATACCAAATGTTTGTTTGAAAAATTTTCCATTAAAACTAAAATAATTGTCTTTTATACACAATTTAATAAGTTCCAATACTTTATTGGTCTGCAAGCTCAAATTATATTTAGGCAGTTCCTCACGTAGAAATTCTAACAGATCATCAACAGGAACTTTAGTGAATAAAGAGGTCACATCGAAACTTATAAGTTTAAAATCAAAATTTAAATTCAGTGTGGATAGCTTATTAACTAAGTCCACATTGTTTGTCAAGTGTGAGTTGGAAATAGTACCAACTATAGGGGACAAAACTTTGACTAACCACTTAGAGAGTTTATAAGCCGCCGAACCAATTGAACTAATAATCGGCCTTGCCGGATTATATGGCTTATGAGTTTTTATAAGACCATACATGTAAGGAAGAGAGGGGGATCGACTTGTTAGCCTAGATATCAACTCTTTATCGCCTTTACACACGGTTTTAAGAGTTTTGTTAAAATGTGCAATCACTTTTTCAGTAGGATCTCTGTTAACCAATAGATAAGTATCCCTGTCTTCCAAGAGTAACTCCATTTTTCGGACATAGTCATCTTTATTCATAATAACTACTGCATTTGACTTATCAGCCTTGGTAATATGTAATGAACTATCTTTTTTGAGATTTTTGAACGCATGAACAAATCGACTTGGACAATTAGGAACAGAATTGTTAAGTAAAACGCCATACATCATACCTTTGCACACATTAATATCTTCAACTGAGACATTGCTATACTTTTCAAGATTGCTGAAACCTTTGGCAATATCTACATAATTGACTGTTCCGTTAGATGTGGCAAAGCTCAAGCCATATCCTAATGCAGTAATCGTGTCATTATCAAGTTGTCTATCCGAGAGGTTTATAACAAAATCCCGGTTGGAGTGTTTATATATCGGCCTATATATCTTCCCCCCTTCTCCCTTCTCCTTAGTCAGTCTGGTGTTGACAAAGGCTTTAACAAAGCCGAAACGTTCACCTCATTTCATATTTCTCTGTGGATTTTCCGCATAAAATGATCAGTGTTTTGTGATCGTCAATTGCATCAATGGATACCACGTGCCAATTTCTTACCTTCTCCTCTCTCTACCCTTCCCTTAAACCTTTTGTTACTAAACTTCGTTCTGCTTTAGTGAAATCTCATTCCTTAAAAATTCGTCTTCGTTTTCTTTGAAAATGCCTCAGTGAACAAGTGCTTCCCCGTTCATTATTACCCAACAGCGTTCTTAAATTGTCAGATCAGCCGTTTGATGATATACCCCGCATAGTGCTTATGAAAAACATCGATTTACTTAAATTTGAAGTTCGTGAATGTTTTAAAGTTGTGAATAACTGTAAGTACGCTTTTCTCCAAGCCATTCCGCCTGAGTGGAACCGTTGTATGATGGATTACTGTTATACTACTTTGAGGTCTACCTGCAGAAAGGTGAGTACTAAACTTGATTTCAAATTAAAGAAACTTATTCAACAAAGTGACTGGAATAAACACTCCAACTGTTGATTGCAATCAACAGCCAATTATTGCACAACTATATTCTACCCACCTCAAGACTCCGCTCCAATATAGAAGCATCAAGAAATATGGACCAATAGGCTTTCTACAAACACTTCTATTCAATACCCATTGTTTCTGTTCTGTCTTGTGTTGATACTTTTAATACCCTATTAATATCCCCTCCTGTTCTGTCTTGTGTTAATGCCACATCACCCTTTCCCACCTCACTCAAATGTAGATATAAAATCAGAGATACGTTCTAATCAGTTGTGTATTTGTGAAGTCTTTGAAAATGTAATAAGTTTTACGAAACGCGCCCGTGTCGCGTCAGACTAGAAATAAAAATGAATTTTGGAGAAGTGATTTTTGATTTACCTCCAACAGTGAAGCGTAATGTACGAAAGATTGAGAAAATTCGTGTTAGAATTATTAATCTTACTTTTTCGGTCATATTTAATAATATATATATATATATATATATATATATATATATATATATATATATATATGTATATATATATATATATATATATATATATATATATGTATATATATATATATATATATATATATATATATATATATATATATATATATATATATATTTATAATTTTTTTTCTTTTAAAAATATATAGGAAGGAAGTACCACCTCTAGCTTGAAGAAGGGAGGGCCCATAGCCTCGGAGGAAACCACGCATAACGCATTTGAGGGAATGTTTAGATCCCCTCCAATACAGTTTTTGTGTGCTTTTCTCCTACCACCCCCTTCCTTTCTTATTTTTTGTGCTTTATTATGTATTTGATGGTTACAAGATATACATGGGTTGATACAAAAATAATAATGCAAAAAGGTGCTTAAAGGTTATGGATCTCTTGAAAAACACGACAATGGGAAACATTGATGAATGTCACAGACGGGTTCGATCATTGTTGCAAGTCAAACACTTCCTCGAATTCCTCTGAAGTTGGACTAGTGCCCAAGACGCAACAGGCATTTCCCCTCTGAATCGCAACACTGAGGCGCTGGAACAAGAAACTTTTTGCCCTCTGGTCTTTTGTAGCGCTGATCAATTTGTCCCCCAATTCCTTCAAGAATTTCAATGCACATTTTCCCCACGAACCGAGGGTCTTCGAGCCGATCGGAACAAAGCTGTAGCAGTGTGCTAGACCTGTGTATTTAATAATTTTCTGCGATTCCCTGAAAGAAGCAGCAACACCGCTTTCACGTGTGCTGTAGTGGAGGTAGGTACTGGCCAGTGTAGCAGCGCACGTGTAGTCCCATACCACTTGCTTACCATCCTTCCAAGGTAGCAAGGTGACCCCATCTGGGCGCTTCTGAGGGTCGTTAGGTCTGGATAAGTGTGGTTCTCTTTGTGCTGGGCAGCGGGCTGTGGCGAGGCTCCTCTTGATGATGTCGTTGACTTGTTCATGTCATGCAATTTTACCCTGTGATTTACGACATACCAGACCATGACGACCATATTGGTCTGCCATCGCAGTTCCACAGATGCACCTATGTTCGGTGAGGATGGGGGCGGCAAGGCGAAGGGCAACTCCAATGCGGAGAGCGTCATGACTGAGGCGAGTTCCCAGGGCTGCATTGGGCACAGCAAATAAAAAATCCCCGGCGTGGGGTGCTGTTACCGCTAGAAGGCGAGCTTTGTTTTCAGCATCAGCGTTGTCAATCATTGTTGTGACAGTCTTTTCCATTATGGGGCTATCCCAGTGGGCCTGCTTGTGGTCTTTTGGGACTTGTGGTCGTGGTTGAGGGTGTGCAATGGTGTCCCATTGTCTGGCTGCTTCGATGAACGTTTGATCATGAGTTCCCTCTGTCTCTCTCATACGCTCTGGTAGGATCTGCCCTACCAATTCATTGGCTGCTGTACATGAGGATAAGAATGCTGGAAGTGCTACCTCAGTTGCCTTTCATATGCCTATCCCCCCAAATCTCACTGGTAGTGTTGCTTGGTCCCACTGACTGTCATCTAAATCTAGGTTGAGCGCCTTCCTGAATATTGACCTGAGGAGCTCATCATATTGATTTAGAAGTGGGATGCCAAAAGTTGGTGCACACCTTAAGAAGTATGTTAGCCTGGGCAAGGTAAGGCACTTTGTGAGAAGGTAGAGGGCATCGTGGGAGTCCAAGTCCCCTATTCTCTCTTCCATCCTCTTTAGGTCTCTTAACTTTTCGTCAAGAACTGCAGCAATGGCATTGTGGCCCAGAGGTGCTCCGAGTAGTGTGCTGTCGGTGGGTTTAACGACTGAGGCTTCTGGTAAAACTGATTTCACTGCTCTAATAATTACTTCACTGGATGAAGTATATATGTATATATATATATATATATATATATATATATATATATATATATATATATATATATATATATATATATATATATATAATATATATATATATATATATATATATATATATATATATTTATGTATATATATATATATCTATATATATATATATATATATATATATATATATATATATATATATACATATATATATATATATATATATATATATATATATATATATATATATATATATATATATATATATATATATATATATATATATATATATATATATATATATATAGCTAGTTCTAGCACTGTCGCCCTAAACTCCTTCGGCACTAACACTTGGTGCTTCTCCAACCATACCTTATCTGCGCCAGCTTCGTCCGGTCGTCACTTCCTCATTAGTACGCCATTGTCTAAGAAGTAATACACGGGGGACTCCGGACATGAGTTTTCCCCCTTTCGCCTCCCTGATTAGATCTATAAACTCCTCTTTCTGAGCCCTAATCAGGTCCGCTCGGTTCACGCTGAACCTTTCAGGTAGGGTCATCTTCACTTCCTGTCTCCTTGAATCCTCATTCTTCTGAGCTGGATCTTCCCCGATCAGCCCAGACATGTCCACGTTGACCTCCTCCCTTAGTGGAGTCGACACTGCCATATTATCTTCAGCGTCGACCTCGACGGCTACTTCCGACTCTGTCACTACGCAGGCCAGGTATACAATGACTTGATTGTCCTCTGTTTCATCTTCGAGGATGCTGGCTAGATCTACCTTGTCCGGTGTTCCACTTGTACCGTGGTCCTTCAGGTACTCCTCCGGCACAGCTTTTACTATCAGTTCTGGCAACACCTTGGACCCACACAAGTCATTCCCCAGGATCACTTGGACTCCTGGAACAGGTATGTTGGGCACACACTCCCAACATCACCTCCGCCGACAAATAATCCGACTTCAATTGGACAGCACACACGGGCATGTCACTCTTAGACAACAACCCATGTACCTTTATCCTCCTATTGCCAGCGAACAGTCGATCGTTTCCGATTAGGTCTCTCAGAATCAAACTCTGATTGGCTCCAGTATCCCTGAGGATACTAACCTCCACCTCGGGTTGACCCTCTATGCCGACCCAACCTTTACTAATGAACGGCCTATACCGCTCGTTCATCAAATCTACCTTCTGTGGTTTGTCTCGTTGTACATCAACGTACTTCTCCGGGGATCACACGTGGTCAGGGTCACGACTCTTATGCCCTGCCGACAATAGCGCATCATGTGACCCGATCTGTTGCATTTGTAGCACCTCATTTAGGAGAAATCGCTCCTATACGCCCCCGAGTGGCTCTGACTCTGCCCACTCGTATTGGAGTTCCTCGGGCCAGACGTACTGCTCGTACTCTGTGAAGCTTCATTGGACTCTTGTCTCTTCTGCACATGTTTATTTTCCTGCTTACCTCCAGCAGGCAGACTCGGCAACTTTCCTTCCTGGGGCTTAAAACTAGCTGGTCTGCTTGTCTTCCCCAAAAAAATTTCTTCCTCCCCAGACTCTACCGGGTCTGCTATTGCTGCGTCTCGCCTCGCTTCTCACTCTGGTCTCCCTCAAGCTCTTATATGCTTAAGTAATCATATATGCCCTATCTGCAGCATCTTTCACCTCCTTTACCCCCGCTTCTTGGATCTTGAACTTTGTTTCGGGATGCATCATTTCTAAGAACTTTTCCATGACCATCAATTGCTTCAGGTCAGCGTAAGATCCAACTCCGGGAGCCTCAATCCATTTCTGGAATCGTCTTTCCAGATCCCTTGCTGTCTCAGCAAAAGTACATGCTCCAACCTTCACCATCTCTCTGAAGCGCTTTCTTTAAGCTTCTGGGGTTAGTTGAAACGAGAGCAGTATGCTGCTCTTTACCGTGGCATAATCCTGGCACTCTTCCAGTGACAATTGGGTGTATGCCTCCCTGGCTGCACCGGACAATCTTAACAAGACCAGCTGTCCCCCATTCCTCTTGTGGCCACTCCTTGATGCTGGCTACCTTTTCAAAGGGGTCAAAAAAGCTCTCTGCCTCTTCAGGAACAAACAAGGGAATGTCCTAACTAACCCTAACATCTGGTGAGTGTGATACCTGGGTGGTGCTCTCTGGCAACCCATGTTCAATCCTTTGTTCATCCAAGGTTCTATTCGCTTCTATCTGCATTTGTTTTGTTCTCTCTTTTTCTTTTTCGACCTGAGCTTTTTCTTTCTCCATCTCTAGTCTTGCTTTCTCTTTTTCTACCTTCAGTCTGGTTTTCTCTTTTTCCCTCTCGGCTTCATTTTTCGTCTGGAGTTCTAATTTCATCTTTTCCAGCTGGAACTGTCTCTCCTCACGCTGCTGTTGCATCTGGAGCTCTAACTGGAACCTTTCCAGACTCCTGTTCCTGCTACTGCGGCTACTCTTACTGCTCCTACTCGATCCCTGGCATCTCACTTCATCCTGCCCAACGTCCTCCTATCCACTTTCAGCTCCTTTCTGGGCTTCTTGTTCTGTCGCTTCACTCTTGGCTCTCAACTGCCTCAGGATCTCATCCTTCATCCCAGCTACTTTAGATGCTTTCAACCTGATGGCACAATTTTCCGCTATTTGTTATAATTGTTCCCTCGTGCAACCTTCGCAACAGTTCGCACAAATGCGAGCATTGTTCGCATTTGTGTTCCTCACGTGTGCCCCAAAGAATGAGGTGATTTGATAAAATGCTATGCCCAAGATTACCATCCGAGTGCCAGCGAGGAAGTGGTTCAAATAGCTTCGGCTATCAATTCCTTTTGCCCGGTCGTGATGGTCAAGTGGATTAAGGCGTCCTGTACATACCAGTTGCGTTGCTCCTGGCAGTATGGGTTCGAGTCACTTTTGGGGTGTGAGTTTTCAGTTGCATATGTCGTACCTAGTAGCCAGAACGCACTTCTCAGCCTAGTATGCAAGGCCCGATTTGCCTAATAAGCCAAGTTTTCATGAATTAATTGTTTTTCGACTACCTAACCTACCTAACCTAACCTAACCTAACTTTTTCGGCCACCTAACCTAACCTAACCTATAAAGATAGGTTAGGTTAGGTTAGGTTAGGTAGGGTTGGTTAGGTTCGGTCATATATCTACTTTAATTTTAACTCCAATAAAAAAATAATGACCTCATACATATTGAAATGGGTAGCTTTATCATTTCATAAGAAAAAAATTAGAGAAAATATATTAATTCATGAAAACTTGGCTTATTAGGCAAATCGGGCCTTGCATAGTAGGCTGAGTACGACGTTCTGGCTACTAGGTACAACATATATATATATATATATATATATATATATATATATGTCGTACCTAATAGCCAGAACGCACTTCTCAGCCTACTATGCAAGGCCCGATTTGCCAAATAAGCCAAATTTTCTTGAATTAATATATTTCTTCTAATTTTTTTCTTATGAAATGATAAAGCTACCCATTTCATTATGTATGAGGTCAATTTTTTTTTATTGGAGTTAAAATTAACGTAGATATATGACCGAACCTAACCAACCCTACCTAACCTAACCTAACCTATCTCTATCGGTTAGGTTAGGTTAGGTAGCAGAAAAAGTTAGGTTAGGTTAGGTTAGGTAGGTTAGGTAGTCGAAAAAACATTAATTCATGAAAACTTGGCTTATTAGGCAAATTGGGCCATGCATAGTTGGCTGAGAAGTGCGTTCTGGCTATTAGGTACGACATATATATATATATATATATATATATATATATATATATATATATATATATGTCGTACCTAATAGCCAGAACGCACTTCTCAGCCTACTATTCAAGGCCCGATTTGCCTAATAAGCCAAGTTTTCATGAATTAATGTTTTTTCGTCTACCTAACCTACCTAACCTAACCAAACCTAGCTTTTTTTGGCTACCTAACCTAACCTTACCTATAAATATAGGTTAGGTTAGGTTAGGTAGGGTTGGTTAGGTTTGGTCATATATCTACGTTAATTTTAACTCCAATAAAAATAAATTGACCTCATACATAGAGAAAAGGGTTGCTTTATAATTTCATAAGAAAAAAATTATAGTAAATATATTAATTCAGGAAAACTTGGCTTATTAGGCAAATCGGGCTATGAATAGTAGGCTGAGAAGTGAGTTCTGGCTACTAGGTACGACATATATATATATATATATATATATGTTATACCTAGTAGCCAGAACGTCGTACTCGGCCTGTTATGCAAGGCCAGTTTTGCCTAATAAGCCAAGTTTTCCTAAATTAATATATTTTCTCCAATTTTTTTCTTATGAAATGATAAGGCTACCCATTTCATTAAGTATGAGGTCAATTTCTTTTTATTGGAGTTAAAATTAACGTAGATATATGACCGAACCTAACCAACCCTACCTAACCTAACCTAACCTATCTTTATAGGTTAGGTTAGGTTAGGTAGATGAAAAAGTTAGGTTAGGTTTGGTTAGGTAGGTTAGGTAGTCGAAAAACAATTAATTCATGAAAACTTGGATTATTAGGCAAATCGGGCCTTGCATACTAGGCTGAGAAGTGCGTTCTGGCTACTAGGTACGACATATGTTTATATATATATATATATATATATATATATATATATATATATATATATATATGTCGTACCTAGTAGCCAGAACGCACTCCTCGGCCTACTATGAAAGGCCCGATTTGCCTAATAAGCCAAGTTTTCCTGAATTAATATATTTTCTCTAATTTTTTTCTTACGAAATGATAAACCTATCCATTTCATTATGTATGAGGTCAATTTTTTTTTATTGGAGTTAAAATTAACGTAGATATATGACCGAACCTAACCAACCCTACCTAACCTAACCTAACCTATCTTTATAGGTTAGGTTGGAATAGGTAGCCGAAAAAGTTAGGTTAGGTTAGGTAGTTTAGGTAGTCGAAAAAACATTAATTCATGAAAACTTGGTTTATTAGGCAAATCGGGCCTTGTATAGTAGGCTGAGAAGTGCGTTCTGGCTACTAGGTACGACATATATATATATATATATATATATATATATATATATATATATATATATATATATATATATATATATATATATATATATATATATATATATATATATATATATATATATATATATATATATATATACATGTCTCATTGAATATTTCCGCATATTCTGTATTTACTATCTTCTGATTTAGGGCTTCTATCCCTCTAACTATTTTCCTAGCATCAGGGCTTAGCTGAAAGAGGAATTCACCAAAATTAATTTTCGTTATTTCATGGTGAAGAAAAAAGTGAATTACTATAAAATGTATTACACTTATTTATACAATTTGCACAACGTTTCGAACCTCCATGGTTCATTCTCAAGTGAAAAGAAGTTACAGAATTCGTTGATTTATACCCGTACTGGGTCAGGTGATAAGACAATAAAGGTAAAAACAAGGGGGATTCATAGGAGATAAATGGGGGCGAAGCACATAAGAACATAAGAATAAAGGTAACTGCGGAAGGCCTATTGGCCCATACGAGGCAGCTCCTATCTAGATACAAAGATTAATCAGGTGTAATTGGCCTATTATGTTGAACAGTGACTTCTGTGTTGGCATCGTTATGTTCTGGTCGTGTTCTTATTCTCATGGTGGATAGAGTAAATAGTTCTGTGATTTGGGTGTTCATGGTAGGTTGTTGTATTCTTATGTGAATTGCTTCAACAATTTGTATTCTTCTTGCATCTTGGGTTTTGTCTATTATACAGGTATTTTTGTTCAACATTTCTCTTGTTAGGGTGATGTCATGAGCTTGTCTCATGTGATTCCTGGGAGCACCGGATTGAAGATGACATGTCAAACGCCTCGTCAGCTTGGTCGACGTAATACCTATGTACTTAGATTGTAGGTTACATCCTTCGTGGGGGCAAGTGTACATGTATACAACGCTTGACTGCTGTAGAGGGTTCTCCGTCGGCTTCGGGCTGTTTTTGATAAGGAGTTCGAAAGTCTTCCTGGTTTTGTAGAATATGATCAGGTCTATGTTTTGGTTAGGAGTAGTGCTTTTTACTCCTTTACGCATTATTTCTTTCATTATTCTTTCCTCTTTTTTATGTTCACTGTGCAAGGTTGATTTGAAAATTAATTTTATTGGAGGTATTGTAGTTTCTGTTCTAGGTTCAGGATTATACCATCAGTCCAAGTGTCTTCTTATTGCAGCGTTTATTTCCGTGTTGCTATATCCATTGTTCACCAATACCTGAGTTACTCTTTCAAACTCTCTACTCACGTTGCTCCATTCAGAGCAGTGGGTAAGCGCTCGACGAATATAAGCATTGAGAACACTGGCTTTGTATCTTTGGGGGCACTCACTTCTACCGTTCAGGCATAATCCTATGTTGGTGGGCTTAGTATATACGTTGGTGCTTAAAGAGGTTCCTCTTTTTGTTATTAGTACATCCAAGAATGGCAGACTGTTATTTTCACTATTTCCATGTGTAAATCGGAGTACTGACTCTCTCTCTAGATGTCTTTTTAGATCAATTAGTTCGTCTGAGTCTTTTACTATGACGAATATGTCATCTACATAACGGCAATATACAGTTGGTTTTTGTCTGCTACTGAAGACTCTGTCTTCGATGGTTCCAATATAAAAATTAGCAAATAAAACTCCTAAGAAGGAGCCCATTGCTACTCCGTCTATTTGTAGATACATGTCTCCTTGTGGACTGATGAAAGGGGCTTCCTTTGTACATGCTTCGAGAAGACTCTTCAAGTCTGGCTCGGGTATGTCTAATTTGGGGGTGCTCTCGTCTCTGTATACTCTGTCCAGTATCATTCCTATGGTTGCGTCGACTGGGACGTTGGTAAATAGGGATTCGACGTCCAGGGAAGCAATGATTCCATCGGGCTGAGTAGATCTGATTAACTCTAGGAAATCTGCTGATGATTGTAGACTATAGTTGCTTGGAGTGTATGGAGTTAGGAGTTCGTTAAGTCTTTTTGCCAGGTGATAGGTTGGAGTTGGTATTTGGCTGATTATTGGGCGTAGTGGGTTACCTGGTTTGTGTGTCTTAACATTGCCATAGGCATATCCTAAGTCATAGTCGCCCTGGAGTTTAGTGAAATGCACACTACCTTTCTTTGCGTTGATTACAGTAATTGTTTTGTTTACTTTGCGTTTAAGGTCTTCCACAGGGTTCCTCGTGATTCGTTGAAATTTGGAGTCGTCACTAATGATGTCGCTAATTTTGTTCATGTATTCTTGGGTAGGAACCAATACATATGCTGCGGTTTTTCGGCTTTTCTTAATGTTACGCCTTTCAGATTGTTTAATTGTTTTGCTGCTTCTTTGAGTCGTGGGGTTAAGATTGTGGATGAATATGTTCCTCGTTTTTTCCCCGCTTCTGATTGTAGTTCAGCTTGAAGTGTGTCAGTGGTGATGCCCTTTTTGTTGTCTTCTAGCTTATGGATGTCGTCCAGAAGCATTTCGATTTCCAGAAGTTTTTTATGCATCTTTGGTTTAGATATGAATTGACAATTTAGACCAAGATTTAAGAGGTCTCGTTGGTCCTGGGTAAAATCATAAGAAGTCAGGTTAATGTAGCCATCTTTAGGACGAGGGATCTTTAACTGTCCACCGTTTAGGGCTGTTAACTTACGGAGTGTCTTCGTTTCTACACGAGTTTTATGTTGTTGTTTCAGGTTAAATAGTTCACTGTTGATGGTTTGCTTGAGTTGGTTGGGGATGTCTAATGTATTGGGGATGCTTGAGGTGGTTGGGGATGTCTAATGGGGATAAGTGATGTATCACTTATTGTATAAATAAGTGTAATACATCCTAATATAAATAACTTTTTTCTTCACCTTGAAATAACGAAAATGAGTTTTGGAGAACTCCTCTTTCAGCTAAGCCATGATGCTAGGAAAATAGTTAGATGGATAGAAGCCCTAAATCAGAAGATAGTAAATACAGAATATGCGGTCATATTCAATGAGACATGATTAAAAGAAAACCTGCTGCCAGTATACACCAATATACATATACATATATATACATACATATATATATTTTTTTTTTTCATATAGAAGGGAGTACCACCTCAAGCTGGAAGAAGGGGGACCCATAGCCTTGGAGGAAACCACGCATAACGCATTAGAGGGAATGTTAAGATTCCCTCCAATACAGTTTCTGTGTGCTTTTCTCCTACCACCCCCTTCCTTTTTTATTTTTTGTGCTTTATTATGCATTTGATGGTTACAAGATATACATGGGATGATACAAAAATAATAATGCAAAAAGGTGCTTAAAGGTTATGGATCTCTTGAAAATCACAACAATGGGAAACATTGATGAATGTCACAGACGGGTTCGATCATTGTTGCAAGTCAAACACTTCTTCGAATTCCTCTGAAGTTGGACTAGTGTCCAAGACGCAACAGGCATTTCCCCTCTGAATCGCAACACAACATATACATATATATATATATATATATATATATATATATATATATATATATATATATATATATATATATATATACATATATATATATATATATATATATATATATATATATATATATATATATATATATATATATATATATATATATATATATGTATATATATATATATATATATATATATATATATATATATATATATATATATATATATATATATATATATATATATTAGTATATTTTGGTAGCAGTCTTTCCTGTAGACATATTTTATTAAATATGACCGAAAAAGTAAGATTAATAATTCTAACACGAATTTTCTCAATCTTTCGTACATTATGCTTCACTGTTGGAGGTAAATCAAAAATCACTTCTCCAAAATTCATTTTTATTTCTAGTCTGACGCGACACGGGCGCGTTTCGTAAAACTTATTACATTTTCAAAGACTTCACAAATACACAACTGATTAGAACTTGCGTTTCCCTGATTTTATATCTACATTTGAGTGAGGTGGGAAGGGTGATGTGGCATTACATTTGAGTGAGGTGGGAAGGATGATGTGGCATTAGAGGATATTAATAGGGTATTAAAAGTATCAACACAAGACAGAACACGAAACAATGGATATTGAATAGAAGTGTTTGTAGAAAGCCTATTGGTCCATATTTCTTGATGCTTCTATATTGGAGCGGAGTCTTGAGGTGGGTAGAATATAGTTGTGCAATAATTGGCTGTTGATTGCTGGTGTTGACTTCTTGATGTGTAGTGCCTCGCAAACGTCAAGCCGCCTGCTATCGCTGTATCTATCGATGATTTCTGTGTTGTTTACTAGGATTTCTCTGGCGATGGTTTGGTTATGGGAAGAGATTATATGTTCCTTAATGGAGCCCTGTTGTTTATGCATCGTTAAACGCCTAGAAAGAGATGTTGTTGTCTTGCCTATATACTGGGTTTTTTGGAGCTTACAGTCCCCAAGTGGGCATTTGAAGGCATAGACGACGTTAGTCTCTTTTAAAGCGTTCTGTTTCGTGTCTGGAGAGTTTCTCATGAGTAGGCTGGCCGTTTTTCTGGTTTTATAGTAAATCGTCAGTTGTATCCTCTGATTTTTGTCTGTAGGGATAACGTTTCTATTAACAATATCTTTCAGGACCCTTTCCTCTGTTTTATGAGCTGTGGAAAAGAAGTTCCTGTAAAATAGTCTAATAGGGGGTATAGGTGTTGTGTTAGTTGTCTCTTCGGAGGTTGCATGGCTTTTCACTTTCCTTCTTATGATGTCTTCGATGAAACCATTGGAGAAGCCGTTATTGACTAGAACCTGCCTTACCCTACAGAGTTCTTCGTCGACTTGCTTCCATTCTGAGCTGTGGCTGAGAGCACGGTCGACGTATGCGTTAACAACACTCCTCTTGTACCTGTCAGGGCAGTCGCTGTTGGCATTTAGGCACATTCCTATGTTTGTTTCCTTTGTGTAGACTGCAGTGTGGAAACCTCCGCCCTTTTCCATGACTGTTACATCTAGAAAAGGCAGCTTCCCATCCTTTTCCGTCTCGTAAGTGAAACGCAGCACAGAACTCTGCTCAAATGCCTCCTTCAGCTCCTGCAGATGTCTGACATCAGGTACCTGTGTAAAAATGTCGTCAACATACCTGCAGTATATGGCCGGTTTCAAGTTCATGTCGACTAAGACTTTTTGCTCGATGGTACCCATGTAGAAGTTTGCAAACAGGACACCTAGGGGAGAACCCATAGCGACCCCATCTACTTGCTTATACATATGCCCATCCGGGCTCAAGAAGGGTGCCTCTTTAGTACAAGCTTGGAGTAGTTTCCTCAGAATACTTTCTGGCATGTCAAGAGGAGTACAGGCTGGATCACGATACACTCTGTCGGCTATCATTCCGATTGTCTCGTCCACAGGTACGTTGGTAAACAGCGATTCTACGTCCAACGAGGCTCTTATCCCTGTGGCCCGTGCGCCCCGCAGTAAGTCCACAAATTCCTTTGGAGACTTCAGGCTGAAGGCGCAAGGAACATAAGGAGTCAGCAGGCCGTTGAGTCGCTTTGCCAATCTGTACGTGGGTGTGGGTATCTGGCTAATGATTGGCCAACTTCTACATGGGTACCATCGAGCAAAAAGTCTTAGTCGACATGAACTTGAAACCGGCCATATACTGCAGGTATGTTGACGACATTTTTACACAGGTACCTGATGTCAGACATCTGCAGGAGCTGAAGGAGGCATTTGAGCAGAGTTCTGTGCTGCGTTTCACTTACGAGACGGAAAAGGATGGGAAGCTGCCTTTTCTAGATGTAACAGTCATGGAAAAGGGCGGAGGTTTCCACACTGCAGTCTACACAAAGGAAACAAACAGGAATGTGCCTAAATGCCAACAGCGACTGCCCTGACAGGTACAAGAGGAGTGTTGTTAACGCATACGTCGACCGTGCTCTCAGCCACAGCTCAGAATGGAAGCAAGTCGACGAAGAACTCTGTAGGGTAAGGCAGGTTCTAGTCAATAACGGCTTCTCCAATGGTTTCATCGAAGACATCATAAGAAGGAAAGTGAAAAGCCATGCAACCTCCGAAGAGACAACTAACACAACACCTATACCCCCTATTAGACTATTTTACAGGAACTTCTTTTCCACAGCTCATAAAACAGAGGAAAGGGTCCTGAAAGATATTGTTAATAGAAACGTTATCCCTACAGACAAAAATCAGAGGATACAACTGACGATTTACTATAAAACCAGAAAAACGGCCAGCCTACTCATGAGAAACTCTCCAGACACGAAACAGAACGCTTTAAAAGAGACTAACGTCGTCTATGCCTTCAAATGCCCACTTGGGGGCTGTAAGCTCCAAAAAACCCAGTATATAGGCAAGACAACAACATCTCTTTCTAGGCGTTTAACGATGCATAAACAACAGGGCTCCATTAAGGAACATATAATCTCTTCCCATAACCAAACCATCGCCAGAGAAATCCTAGTAAACAACACAGAAATCATCGATAGATACAGCGATAGCAGGCGGCTTGACGTTTGCGAGGCACTACACATCAAGAAGTCAACACCAGCAATCAACAGCCAATTATTGCACAACTATATTCTACCCACCTCAAGACTCCGCTCCAATATAGAAGCATCAAGAAATATGGACCAATAGGCTTTCTACAAACACTTCTATTCAATATCCATTGTTTCGTGTTCTGTCTTGTGTTGATACTTTTAATACCCTATTAATATCCTCTAATGCCACATCATCCTTCCCACCTCACTCAAATGTAATGCCACATCACCCTTCCCACCTCACTCAAATGTAGATATAAAATCAGGGAAACGCAAGTTCTAATCAGTTGTGTATTTGTGAAGTCTTTGAAAATGTAATAAGTTTTACGAAACGCGCCCGTGTCGCGTCAGACTAGAAATAAAAATGAATTTTGGAGAAGTGATTTTTGATTTACCTCCAACAGTGAAGCATAATGTACGAAAGATTGAGAAAATTCGTGTTAGAATTATTAATCTTACTTTTTCGGTCATATTTAATAAAATATATATATATATATATATATTATTAAATATGACCGAAAAAGTAAGATTAATAATTCTAACACGAATTTTCTCAATCTTTCGTACATTTATTTTCACTGTTGGAGGTAAATCAAAAATCAATTCTCCAAAATTCATTTTTATTTCTAGTCTGACGTGACACGAGCGCGTTTCGTAAAACTTATTACATTTTCAAAGACTTTTAGTTTACAAATACACAACTGAATAGAACTTACGCATCTCCGATTTTATATCTACATTTGAGTGAGGTGGATGGGGTGAGGTGGCATTAATAGCGTATTAATTTCATCAACACAAGACAGAACAAGAGGTGGCATTAATAGGGTATTAATTTCATCAACACAAGACAGAACACGAAACAATGGGTATTGAATAGAAGTGTTTGTAGAAAGCCTATTGGTCCATATTTCTTGATGCTTCTATATTGGAGCGGAGTCTTGAGGTGGGTAGAATATAGTTGTGCATTAATTGGCTGTTGATTGCTGGTGTTGACTTCTTGATGTGTAGTGCCTCGCAAACGTCAAGCCGCCTACTATCGCTGTATCTATCGATGATTTCTGTGTTGTTTACTAGGATTTCTCTGGCGATGGTTTGGTTGTGGGAAGAGATTATATGTTCCTTAATGGAGCCCTGTTGCTTATGCATCGGTAAACGCCTAGAAAGAAATGTTGTTGTCTTGCCTATATACTGGGTTTTTTGGAGCTTACAGTCCCCAAGAGGGCATTTGAAGGCATAGACGACGTTAGTCTCTTTTAAAGCGTTCTGTTTTGTGTCTGGAGAGTTTCTCATGAGTAGGCTGGCCGTTTTTCTGGTTTTATAGTAAATCGTCAGTTGTATCCTCTGATTTTTGTCTGTAGGGATAACGTTTCTATTAACAATATCTTTCAGGACCCTTTCCTTCGTTTTATGAGCTGTGGAAAAGAAGTTCCTGTAAAATAGTCTAATAGGGGGTATAGGTGTTGTGTTATTTGTCTCTTCATAGGTTGCATGGCCTTTCACTTTCCTTCTTATGATGTCTTCGACGAAACCATTGGAGAAGCCATTGTTGACTAGGACCTGCCTTACCCTACAGAGATCTTCGTCGACTTGCTTCCATTCTGAGCTGTGGCTGAGAGCACGGTCGACATATGCGTTAACAACACTCCTCTTGTACCTGTCTGGGCAGTCGCTGTTGGCATTTAGGCACATTCCTATGTTCGTTTCCTTAGTGTAGACTGCAGTGTGGAAACCTCCGCTCTTTTCCATGACTGTTACATCTAGAATGGGCAGCTTCCCATCCTTTTCCATCTCGTAAGTGAAACGCAGCACGGAACTCTGCTCAAATGCCTCCTTCAGCTCCTGCAGATGTCTGACATCAGGTACCAGTGTAAAAATGTCGTCAACATACCTGCAGTATATGGCCGGTTTCAAGTTCATGTCGACTAAGACTTTTTGCTCGATGGTCTTAGTCGACATGAACTAAGCAAATGGTCTTAGTCGATGGTCTTAGTCGACATGAACTTTCCATCGAGCAAAAAGTCTTAGTCGACATGAACTTGAAACCGGCCATATACTGCAGGTATGTTGACGACATTTTTAACTAAACTAAACATTGTAAACTAAAAGTCTTTGAAAATGTAATAAGTTTTACGAAACGCGCTCGTGTCGCGTCAGACTAGAAATAAAAATGAATTTTGGAGAATTGATTTTTGATTTACCTGCAACAGTGAAAAGAAATGTACGAAAGATTGAGAAAATTCGTGTTAGAATTATTAGTCTTACTTTTTCGGTCATATTTAATAATATATGTCTACAGGAAAGACTGCTACCAAAATATACTAATATATATATATATATACAAGGAGACGGAGACAAGCAGTCTCCATGGTGTAGTGGTAAGACACTCGCCTGGCGTTCCGCGAGCGCTATGTCATGGGTTCGTATCCTGGCCGGGGAGGATTTACTGGGCGCAATTCCTTAACTGTAGCCTCTGTTTAACGCAACAGTAAAATGTGTACTTGGATGAAAAAACGATTCTTCGCGGCAGGGGATCGTATTCCAGGGAACATAGGATTAAGGACTTGCCCGAAACGCTACGCGTACTAGTGGCTGTACAAGAATGTAACAACTCTTGTATATATCTCAAAAAAAAAAAAAAAAAAAAAAAAAAAAAATATATATATATATATATATATATATATATATATATATATATATATATATATTAGAGGTACCAGAGGTGGTACCATTTTATATATATATATATATATATATATATATATATATATATATATATATATGTGTATATATATATATATGTATATATATATATATATATATATATATATATATATATATATATATATATATATATATGTATATATATATATATATATACATATATATATATATATATATATATATATATATATATATATATATATATATATATATATATATATATATATATATATATATATATATATATATCTGCTTATAACATTTATTTAGTAACACATCTGGAGAGACGAGACTTCGTGACAACCCATCAATATGGGTTCAGGGAGGGTAAATCTTGCCTTACAGGCTTAATAGAATTCTACGATCAGGTGACAAAGATTAAGGAAGAAAGAGAATGATGGGCGGATTGCATTTTTTAAGACTGTTGGAAAGCCTTTGGCACAGTACTCCATAAAAGGCTGATGCATAAGCTGGAGAAACAGGCAGGAGTAACTGGTAGGGCGCTCCAGTGGCTAAGGGAGTATCTAAGCAATAGGAAGCAGAGAGTTACCGTGAGGGGTGAGACCTCAGATTGGCGTGAAGTCACCAGTGGAATCCCACAGGGCTCTGTACTTGGACCTATCCTGTTTCTGATATACGTAAATGATCTCCCAGAGGGAATAAACTCATTCCTCTCAATGTTTGCTGACGACGCCAAAATTATGAGAAGGACTAAGACAGAGGAGGACAGCTTGAGGCTTCAAGAAGACCTAGACAATGTGAAGGAAGAAATGGTCGACCTGGCAGCTTGTCCAGGACTTCAAGACCAGGACTAGCTGAAGAAATGGTCGAACAAATGGTTGTTAGAGTTTAACCCAAGCAAATGTAATGTAATGAACATTGGGGTAGAAAGAAAGAGACCAGATACAAGGTATCATTTGGGAGACGAAATACTTCAGGAGTCAGAGAGAGAGAAAGATCTTGGGGATTGATATCACTATAGACCTGTCCCCTGAAGCTCATATGAAGAGGATAACATCAGCGGCATATGCCTGGTTGGCTAACATAAGAACGGCATTTAGAAACTTGTATAAGGAATCTTTCAGAACATTATATACCACATATGTCAGACCAATCCTCGAGTATGCGGCTCCAGCATGGAGTTCATATCTAGTCAAGCATAAGACTAAACTGGAAAGGTTCAAAGGTTTGCCACCAGACTAGTACCCGAGCTTAGAGGTATGAGCTACGAGGAGAGACTACGGGAATTAAACCTCACTTCGTTGGAAGACAGAAGAGTTAGGGGGGACATGATCATCACATTCAAGATTCTCAAGGGAATCGACAGGGTAGATAAAGACAGGTTATTTAACACAAGGGGCACACGCACTAGGGGATGCAGGTGGAAACTGAGAGCCCAAATGAGCCACAGAGATATTAGAAAGAACTTTTTTAGTGTCAGAGTGGTTGACAAATGGAATGCATTAGGAAATGATGTGGTGGAGGCTGACTCCATACACAGTTTTAAGTGTAGATATGATAGAGCCCAGTAGGGTCAGGAACCTGTACACCTGTTGATTGACGGATGAGAGGCGAGACCAAAGAGCCAGAGCTCAACTTCCGCAAGCACAACTAGGTGAGTACAACTAGGTGAGTACACATCCTTGTTAAGAAGAAACATAATATCAATGCCAGAACAGTTTGAACTCACCTTAGTATCGTAATCAGGTTTCTCAGGCTGCCGAAAACGTGTTTTTAAGAATTGTTTCTGCAACGAATAAGAATTTCTTAATATTTTGTTATAAATTTCTCGAGTGATGAGGATTTTTTTCCCCAATGTGTTTGAGGAATTGACTTTACACTTATTCACAATCTACACTTCCTAAATCATCTTGTATTCACTATTTTTTGGTAAATTTTTCCCGATTACGGAAACTCTTGTTTCTAACATTTTTCTACGTATTTGCTTTTTCTACTTGGAGGAATCTTTATTTTGGGGGGGGAAATATTTAAGTATTTAAATAGGCGGTGCAGATGGTCTAGTATCTAAATAGGCCATGAAGATGGTATAGTATCTATTTAGGCCGTGCAGGTGATATAGTATCCATATAGGCCGTGCAGATGTCATAGTATCTATATAGGCTTTGCAGATGTTATAGTGTCTATATAGGCCGTGCAGAATTTTAGTATATAGTATATATATATATATATAGACCGTGCAGATGTTATAGTATATATATAGGCCGTGCAGGTGTTACAGTATCTACATTGGCCGTGCAGAATATGACCATTTCTCTGCACCTTCGTTGTAAAACTACAGCGCCAGCATGAAAATCCTCCCTAAAGTCTTCAGCCTTCCTGGCCGTTGATCATCGCTCATATTACGAACTGTAAATAACCTTAAATGAAAAGATCAAAGTTCACAGAGTGTTGTTCTTAAGATCATCCCCGTTATTTCTTCCCGTCTTATCTGTCATTGTTAGGGCGACACAGAGCCAATTTCTCCGTGACCAAACACCGTTTCAGCCGAGGATAAACTTCACTTTCTCTAGACAGATGAAAGGACTTTAAATGGGATTAATTTTTGGATATGACTCTTTATTTCTTTCGAGCTGTAAACGTCGTCGCTATGATAATAATGATCTATTTTTCCGTGGAGGGGGGGTGGGGGGGGTTACATATCTGCCTTTAGTTTGTGCCGTAGAGAACAGTCGGCTGTATTGTTTGTTTCTTAGAACATACCTGTCAAGGTTGTTTGTGGTTTAGAACATACCGTCTTTGTTGTTTGTGACTTAGAACACACCTATCTTTGATGTTTGTGGTTTAGAACATACCCGTCTTTGTTGTTTGTGACTTAGAACACACCTATCTTTGATGTTTGTGGTTTAGAACATACCTCTCTTTGTTGTTTGTGGCTTAGAACACACCTATCTTTGATGTTTGTGGTTTAGAACATACCTCTCTTTGTTGTTTGTAACTTAGAACACACCTGTTCATGTTTCTTGTGATATTTGTTTGTTGCAAAAATAGGCATTGAACACCAAATATAAAGTGAGGTAGATGTTTATTCATTGGTAATGATGCTCTGAGGTTCTGTTCATTTAGCCACATGTGTGGATACTCTGCTGCAGAGTATCTTGTTAATATAACACTTGGCATAATTTAGGTCTGACTCTTCATGGCGGTTTAACAATGAATACAGTTGAATCTGAATTATATTGTTTGGCTGGACGGTAGAGTGACGTTCTCGCTTCATGCAGGTCGGCGTTCAATCCCCGACCGTTTATGTGGTTGGGCACATTCCTTTATCCCCGTCCCATCCCAAATTCTTATCCTGACCCCCTTCCAAGTGGTATATAGTAGTTATGACTTGGGGCTTTTCCTTGATATTCCCTCCCACCCTTCCCTCTCGAGCAAATAAAAAAAAAATATATAATATATAATCAAATCCAGTATATAAAAATAATATATAACACAATGATCCATGTAATTCAGATGGTTTTCCGATTCTGTAAAATATGAAATTGCAATTGCCGCTTGGAGACGTTGTGTCAGCTGGGGAATTAATGTTTGATCGTAAAATATATAAATAACTCAGTTTCGGTCTATTTAAATTACTTTTCCTACTCATTTCAAGCTATATCATCATGATAATTAAAATAAAGTTTTAGGTCTAAAAACGTGCGAAAATATATGCATTAATGCGTTTTTTATCTCATTTAAAAGAAAAGGAATTGCTTTCATTTAGCTAAAAAAAAGTCTTATGACCCCCAACCCGTCCTCAGGTTGTGATGGACCAGCAATGTATGACCCCAACCCGTCCTCAGGTTGTGATGGACCAGCAATGTATGACCCCAACCCGTCCTCAGGTTGTGATGGACCAGCAATGTATGACCCCAACCCTTCCTCAGGTTGTGATGGACCAGCAATGTATGACCCCAACCCGTCCTCAGGTTGTGATGGACCAGCAATGTATGACCCCAACCCGTCTTCAGGTTGTGATGGACCAGCAATGTATGACCCCAACCCGTCCTCAGGTTGTGATGGACCAGCAATGTATGACCCCAACCCGTCCTCTGGTTGTGATGGACCAGCAGTGTATGACCCCAACCCGTCCTCAGGTTGTGATGGACCAGCAGTGTATGACCCCAACCCGTCCTCTGGTTGTGATGGACCAGCAGTGTATGACCCCAACCCGTCCTCGGGTTATGATGAACCAGCAGTGTATGACCCCCAACCAGTCCTCAGGTTGTGATGGACCAGCAGTGTATAACCCAACCCGTCCTCGGGTTGTGATGGACCAGCAGTGTATGACCCAACCCGTCCTCGGGTTGTGATGGACCAGCAGTGTATGACCCCAACCCGTCCTCGGGTTGTGATGGACCAGCAGTGTATGACCCCAACCCGTCCTCGGGTTATGATGGACCAGCAGTGTATGACCCCAACCCGTCCTCGGGTTGTGATGGACCAGCAGTGTATGACCCAACCCGTCCTCGGGTTGTGATGGACCAGCAGTGTATGACCCCAACCCGTCCTCGGGTTGTGATGGACCAGCAGTGTATGACCCCAACCCGTCCTCGGGTTGTGATGGACCAGCAGTGTATGACCCAACCCGTCCTCGGGTTGTGATGGACCAGCAGTGTATGACCCCAACCCGTCCTCGGGTTGTGATGGACCAGCAGTGTATGACCCCAACCCGTCCTCGGGTTGTGATGGACCAGCAGTGTATGACCCCAACCCGTCCTCGGGTTATGATGGACCAGCAGTGTATGACCCAACCCATCATAAGGTTATGATGGACCAGCAGTGTATGGCCCAACCCGTCCTCTGGTTGTGATGGACCAGCAGTGTATGACCTCAACCCGTCCTCAGTTTAACAGTTGGACATGGAATTAAGTAAACCGAACACGAGCCTAGTGTCCCTGAGTAACGGATAAAGTATCTGTTTCACAGAGTGTGTTACAGGTGTGATGTGATCACGCGATTCAAGGCTATTTCGAGTCGCTATGTCTTAGAATATCATGCATTAGCGAGACCGGATAAAAAGTCATTTACAGACCCAAGGACGAGTAAGTCCTCGGAGGGAGGATGGGTCGAAACCAACTCATGACTGCTTGAGATGGGTGAGGTTTACCGCATGTGTTGAGGCGAATTCTCTTCGAGTGTGTAATGAGTGTAAAACCCAGAGAATGGAATGAATGTGTCTGATTATAGGGTCTCAGGACGATAGCACTATGTGGACTAATTAGGGTCCAATTAGTGTCACCTAGCCCATCACCTGACATACTTTTGTAAGCAACTAACCTCCCAGTTATATAGATCAGATGTGTGTAATTCTTGTCGTGCGTCACTTTGGAATGAATCTTTTGGGTTCGAAACGTTGTGTAAACTAAAAGACGATTAATACATTATATAGTCAATTTTGTTCCAGTGTTCTTCAATCGAGAACCAAAATGATATGAGGAGAAATCCTCTTTTAATTAACCCAAGATCCCAGATAAACTAATTATTTTTGTTTGTTTAGTTTTTTGCCTAAAACAAGAAAATTTTTAATGCGAAAAATGCGGCCATATTGAATGAATCATTCAGAACATTGTATACCACATATGTCAGGCCAATCCTGGAGTATGCAGCCCCAGCATGGAGTCCATATCTAGTCAAGGATAAGATTAAACTGGAAAAGGTTCAAAGATTTGCCACCAGACTAGTACCCGAGCTGAGAGGTATGAGCTACGAGGATAGACTGCGGGAATTTAACTTCACTTCACTGGAAGACAGAAGAGTTAGGGGGGACATAATCACTACATTCAAGATTCTCAAGGGAATTGATAGGGTAGATAAAGACAGGCTATTTAACACAAGGGGCACACGCACAAGGGGACACAGGTGGAAACTGAGCGCCCAAATGAGCCACAGAGATATTAGAAAGAACTTTTTTAGTGTCAGAGTGGTTGACAAATGGAATGCATTAGGAAGTGATGTGGTGGAGGCTGACTCCATACACAGTTTCAAGTGTAGATATGATAGAGCCCAATAGGCTCAGGAATCTGTACACCTGTTGATTGACGGTTGAGAGGCGGGACCAAAGAGCCAGAGCTCAACCCCCGCAAACACAACTAGGTGAGCACACACACACACAAACAGATGAGAAGTTTCCTAAGTGAAATACCTTGGGACACAGACCTCAGAGACAAGTCTGTACAGGGTATGATGGACTATGTTACCCAAAAGTGTCAGGAGGCAGTAAACAGGTTCATCCCGGCCCAAAGGGAAAAATCCGAGAAGCAACAGAAGAATCCATGGTATAATAGGGCATGTATGGAAGCGAAGAAACTGAACAAAAAGGCGTGGAGGAACTTCCGGAATAACAGAACACCAGAAAGCAGGGAGAGATACCAGAGAACCAGGAATGAGTACGTCAGAGTGAGAAGAGAAGCAGAGAAAAATTTTGAAAATGATATAGCAAACAAAGCCAAGACCGAACCAAAGCTACTCCACAGTCACATCAGAAGGAAAACAACAGTGAAAGAACAGGTATTGAAACTTAGAACAGGCGAGGACAGGCATACAGAGAATGACAGAGAGGTGTGTGAGGAACTCAACAAGAGGTTCCAGGAGGTCTTCACAATAGAACAGGGTGAGGTCACTGTGCTAGAAGAAAGGGAGGTAAACCAGGCGGCCTTGGAGGAGTTCGAAATTACGAGAGAGGAGGTCAAGAGACACCTGCTGGATCTGGATGTTAGAAAGGCGGTTGGTCCAGATGGGATCTCACCATGGGTACTGAAAGAGTGTGCAGAGGCACTTTGCTTGCCACTCTCCATAGTGTATAGTAAATCACTAGAGACGGGAGACCTACCAGAAATATGGAAGACGGCGAATGTGGTCCCAATATACAAAAAGGGCGACAGACAAGAGGCACTGAACTACAGGCCAGTGTCCTTGACTTGTATACCATGCAAGGTGATGGAGAAGATCGTGAGAAAAAACCTGGTAACACATCTGGAGAGAAGGGACTTCGTGACAAATCGCCAACATGGATTCAGGGAGGGTAAATCTTGCCTTACAGGCTTGATAGAATTCTACGATCAGGTGACACAGATTAAGCAAGAAAGAGAGGGCTGGGCGGACTGCATTTTCTTGGATTGTCGGAAAGCCTTTGACACAGTACCGCATAAGAGGCTGGTACATAAGCTGGAGAGACAGGCAGGTGTAGCTGGTAAGGTGCTCCAGTGGATAAGGGAGTATCTAAGCAATAGGAAGCAGAGAGTTACGGTGAGGGGTGAGACCTCCGATTGGCGTGAAGTCACCAGTGGAGTCCCACAGGGCTCTGTACTCGGTCCTATCTTGTTTCTGATATATGTAAATGATCTCCCGGAGGGTATCGATTCATTTCTCTCAATGTTTGCGGACGATGCTAAAATTATGAGAAGGATTAAAACAGAAGAGGACTGTTTGAGGCTTCAAGAAGACCTAGACAAGCTGAAGGAATGGTCGAACAAATGGTTGTTAGAGTTTAACCCAACCAAATGTAATGTAATGAAGATAGGTGTAGGGAGCAGGAGGCCAGATACAAGGTATCATCTGGGAGAGGAAATTCTTCAGGAGTCAGAGAAGGAAAAAGACTTGGGGGTTGGTATCACGCCAGACCTGTCTCCTGCAGCACATATCAAGCGGATAACATCAGCGGCATATGCCAGGCTGGCCAACATACGAACGGCATTCAGAAACTTGTGTAAAGAATCATTCAGAACTTTGTATACCACATATGTCAGGCCAATCCTGGAGTATGCAGCCCCAGCATGGAGTCCATATCTAGTCAAGGATAAGACTAAACTGGAAAAGGTTCAAAGGTTTGCCACCAGACTAGTACCCGAGCTGAGAGGTATGAGCTACGAGGAGAGACTACGGGAATTAAACCTCACTTCGCTGGAAGACAGAAGAGTTAGGGGGGACATGATCACCACATTCAAGATTCTGAAGGGGATTGATAGGGTAGACAAAGACAGTCTATTTAACACAAGGGGAACACGCACAAGGGGACACAGGTGGAAACTGAGTGCCCAAATGAGCCACAGAGATATTAGAAAGAACTTTTTTAGTGTCAGAGTGGTTGACAAATGGAATGCATTAGGGGGTGATGTGGTGGAGGCTCACTCCATACACAGTTTCAAGTGTAGATATGACAGAGCCCGATAGGCTCAGGAATCTGTACACCTGTTGATTGACAGTTGAGAGGCGGGACCAAAGAGCCAGAGCTCAACCCCCGCAAACACAACTAGGTGAGTACAACTAGGTGAGTACACACACACACACACACACACACACACACACACCCACCCACCCACACACACACACACACACACACACACACACACACACACACACACACACACACACACACACACACACACACACACACACACACACACAATCTATGAAAACAGTAGAAGACCCAGGCAGGAGTATGATGACAACAACAAAGCATGTATAGATGAACTGCAGAAGGCAGCAACACTAGCCCACAGAATGAGAGCGAAGCTGCTGATCATGGGGGACCTAAATCATGGAGAGATAAATTGGGAATCAAGGAATCCCCATGGAGGGGACGAAACGTGGGGAGCAAAATTAGTAGATGTTATAGACAGGAATTTCCTGACACAACATGTGAAGGAAGACACAAGGGAAAGAGGAGGAGATGCACCGAGCCTATTAGACCTGATTTTCACCCAGAACGTAGAAGATATCGAGAATTTAGAGCATGAAATACCTGTAGGGGCCAGTGACCATTGTGTCCTAGTCTTTGACTACATGATGGAATTCAAACTTATGACCATGGGACAAGAGATCTGGGAAAGGAGAGCTGACTACAGGAAAGGGGACTATATGAGGATTAGGGACTATCTGGGTGAAGTGCAGTGGGAGGAAGAAATTAGAGGAAAAACAGTCCAAGATATGATGGACCTAGTCATGCAGAAATGCCAGGAGGCCGAAGAGAGATTTATACCAAAGGTAAAGGGAAAAAATAAGAAGGAATATAATAACCCATTGTTTAATAGACTGCGTCAGGAAGCAAAAATGGCCAGCAGGCGGGAGTGGAGGAAGTACAGAAGACAAAGAACAGAGGACAACAGGATCAGATACAACAGAGCTAGGAACGATTACATTAACAAAAGACGAACATCGGAAAGGGACTATGAGAACGATATTGCAATCAAAGCGAAAAAACAACCCAAGTTACTACATAGTCATATAAGAAGAAAAATGTCGGTGAACGACCAAGTGACAAGACTAAGGAAGACAGAGGGGCATATACTGAAAGTGACAAGGAAATCTGCGAGGCATTGAATGCCAGTTTCCATGGAGTGTTCACTACCGAGCCTGAGCAGCTCCCATTGTTGGAAGGGGTTACCCTAGATGAAAGACTATCAGATATAGAGGTGACAGCAGAGGAGGTAATGAAACAGTTGACAACTCTAGATGCAACTAAAGCAGTTGGACCAGACAAATTATCACCTTGGATACTAAAAGAAGCAGCACAGGCCCTCAGCGTGCCTCTGGCAATGATCTTTAATGAGTCACTTATGTCAGGAGAATTGCCCAGTTGCTGGAAGAAGACAAATGTCGTTCCGATCTTCAAGAAAGGTGATAGGGAGGAGGCACTTAACTGTAGACCTGTATCAATGACAAGCATCCCCTGTAAAATACTGGAAAGAATAATTAGGCTACGACTGGTTGCACACCTGGAGAACATTAGGTTTGTGAACAAACATCAACATGGGTTTTGGACAGGGAAATCGTGCCTAACAAACCTTCTGGAATTCTATGATAAAATAACGAGGATAAGACAGGACAGAGATGGTTGGGCAGACTGCATATTTCTGGACTGCCAAAAAGCCTTTGATACAGTACCGCACATGAGCCTGCTGTTCAAGCTCGAGAGGCAGGCGGGGGTGGGGGGAAAGGTCCTAGCATGGATAAGGAACTACCTAACAGGAAGGAGCCAAAGAGTTACGGTAAGGGGCGAGAAGTCAGACTGGCGAACAGTAACAAGTGGAGTACCACAAGGATCGGTGCTGGGACCAATTCTATTTCTTGTGTATGTTAACGACATGTTTACAGGCGTAGAGTCCTACATGTCGATGTTTGCGGATGACGCAAAGTTGATGAGAAGAGTTGTGACAGATGAGGATTGCAGGATCCTGCAAGAGGACCTGAAAAGGTTGCAGAGATGGTCAGAGAAATGGCTACTGGAATTCAACACGAGCAAATGTAAAGTTATGGAAATGGGACTAGGAGATAGGAGACCAAAGGGACAGTACACAATGAAGGGGAACAGCCTACCTGTAACGATGCGTGAAAGAGACCTGGGGGTGGACGTAACACCTAATCTATCTCCTGAGGCACATATAAATAGGATAACGACAGCAGCGTACTCTACACTGGCAAAAGTTAGAACATCATTCAGAAACCTAAGTAAGGAGGCAATTAGGGCACTTTACACTGCCTACGTAAGGCCAGTCTTAGAGTATGCCGCCTCATCATGGAGTCCCCATCTGAAGAAGCATATAATGAAACTGGAAAAGGTTCAGAGGTTTGCAACGAGACTCGTCCCAGAGCTACGAGGGATGGGGTATGAGGAGCGCCTGAGGGAACTGTGCCTTACGACACTAGAAAGAAGAAGGGAGAGGGGGGACATGATAGGAACGTATAAGATACTCAGAGGGATTGACAGAGTGGACATAGATGAAATGTTCACACGGAATAGTAACAGAACGAGGGGACATGGATGGAAGCTTGAAACTCAGATGAGTCACAGAGATGATAGGAAGTTTTCTTTTAGCGTGAGAGTAGTGGGAAAATGGAATGCACTTCAGGAACAGGTTGTGGAAGCAAATACTATTCATAATTTTAAAACCAGGTATGATAGGGAAATGGGACAGGAGTCATTGCTGTAAACAACCGATGCTCGAAAGGCGGGATCCAAGAGTCAATGCTCGATCCTGCAGACACAACTAGGTGAGTACACACACACACACACACACACACACACACACACACACACACACACACACACACACACACACACACACACACACACACACACACACACACACACACACCCACACACACACACACACACACACACACACACACACACACACACACACACACACACACACACACACACACACACACACACACACACACACACACACAGACAGGGACCAGACCAAAGGAGCGGAGAGACAAGGACAAAAACATGATTAAAGAGATCCTTAAAGAGGTAAGGATGGAGGGAGCTGAGCGAAATGTTGAAAAGGTTTTCAGGCTTGGAAAGTACAACAAGGACAGAGACCGAATGATAAAGGTGGTTTTCATGAGCGAAATCGCGAAAGAGGAACTGCTAGCAAGGAAGTGTTGTCTAAAAGGTGTAGAGAAGTTCAAGAAAATATTCCTGCAGAGGGATATGACAAGGGAAGAGAGAATACGGACAGCAGACGCGAGGAAGGAGCGCAGGGAGAGAGAAGGAAATCAGAGTACCACAACCCAGAACCCTACAATCCCAGAGGGAAGTGGAGAACCCTCCTCAAACAGTGCAACAGCCACAGGGATTGGGGCACCACCCCCAAATTCTACCCAACAGACACCCAACCTGCCCCATCCCCTGTCAGCCCCCCACTAAGTACCCACCTAGGGCACCCTCCCCCCACCCACCCCCCTCCCCCCACTCACCCCCCTTCTCCCCCTCACCCCTCTCCCCAGGACCTCCCTTCTCCCCCATCCCCCATGCCCTCCCTTCTCCCACATGCCTTCCCGTCTCTCCCACCCCCATGCCCTCCCTTCTCCCCCTCCCCCCTAAGCCCCCCACTCTCCCCCACCCCACCTAAGTCTTCCCCTCTCCCCCACTCCCCTAAACCCTCCCCTCTTCCTCACCCACCTCAGCCCTCCCTTTTCCCCCACGCCCCCCAAGCCCTCCACCCTTTTCTCTCCCCCCAAGCCTCTCCTCCCCCCATGCTTCCCCAACCCTCCCTCTCTTACCCACCCCCTGTACCCTCCCCCTCTTATCCACCCCCTGTACCCTCCCCCTCTTATCCACCCCCTGTACCCTCCCCCTCTTATCCACCCCCTGTACCCTCCCCCTCTCCCCCACCACCCCAAGCCCTCCCTCCTCCACCAATCCCCCCGTGCCAGGTCCCCCCAGCTCCCACTCACCCCAGATCCCAAAGGTCCCCCCCAGAAAAGAAGCAGAAGAGAGTCAGTTTCAGGGTGATGTACTCAAACATAGATGGGATCACAAGCAAGACAAGTGAACTAAGGGAAAGAGCACAAGAAGTTAACCCAGATGTAATCGGACTCACTGAAACAAAACTCTCTGGAATCATAACGAATGCCGTGTTTCCCCAGGAGTATACAGTAATAAGGAAAGAGAGGGAAGGTAGAGGAGGAGGCGGAGTGGCCCTACTCATGAGAAGGGAATGGAGTTTTAAGGAGATGGCCATCCCGGGCTGTGAGGAGTTCAGAGACTACATAGCAGGCACCATAACAATGGGAGGACCAAGAATAGTAGTAGCAGTAATATACAACCCTCCACCAAATGACAGGAGACCCAGTAAAGAGTATGAAAACAACAACAAGGCAGTTAACACTATAATTGAGAGGGCAGCCTCTGCTGCCTTTAGAAATAGATCCCACCTGCTCATCATGGGCGACTTCAATCACGGAAAGATTGACTGGGAGATCAAGGAACCGCATGGAGGCGAGGATACGTGGAGAGCCAAACTATTGGAGGTGGTGACAAGCAACTTTTTAACGCAGCATGTCGGAGAACCCACAAGGATGAGAGGAAATGACGAACCAGCGAGACTCGACCTAGTCTTCACTCTGAACGACTCCGACATAAGAGAAATCGGTTTTGAGGACCCAGTAGGAATGAGCGACCACAGTGTACTGGTGTTTGAGTACTTGATTGAAGAAGGGTTATTGAACTCGAGGAGGGATACCGAAACCAAAAGGTTAGCATACCGAAAGGGAAACTATGAGGGGATAAGAAAATTCCTAACAGATATAGCATGGGAAACAGAGCTCAGGGGAAAGACGGCCCAAGATATGATGGATTACATCACGCAGAAGTGCAAGGACGCAGCAAACAAGTTTGTCCCAGTCCAAAAGGAAAACAGAGAAATGAAGATGAGAAACCCATGGCTTAATCAAAGATGTAGGCTAGCTAAGCAGCAAAGTAAAAGGGCATGGAGAAACTATAGGAATAACAGGACACTGGAGAGCAGAGAAAGATACCAGAATGCCAGGAATGAATATGTCAGGATGAGAAGAGAGGCAGAAAGACAATACGAAAATGACATCGCAAGCAAGGCAAAGACTCAGCCTAAATTGTTGCATAGCCACATTAGGAGAAAAACAACAGTAAAGGAACAGGTTATGAGATTAAGGATAGGGGCGGAAGGATTCACTACAAATGACAAGGAAGTGTGTGAGGAATTGAATAAGAAATTCCAGGAGGTCTTCACCTTAGAACAAGGAGAAATTCCAGAGGTAAGTGAGGGAATAGCTAACCAGGAACCACTGGAAGAGTTTGAGATTACCAGTGGGGAAGTAAGGAAGTGTTTACTAGAGTTGGACGTGACGAAGGCTATAGGCCCAGATGGAATCTCCCCTTGGGTTCTAAAGGTAGGAGCAAGAGAACTGAGCCTACCACTCTCCATAGTGTATAACAAATCACTGGCAACAGGGGAACTGCCAGATATTTGGAAAGCAGCTAACGTAGTCCCGATATACAAGAAAGGGGATAGACAGGAGGCACTGAACTACAGGCCAGTGTCCCTAACCTGCATACCATGCAAGCTGATGGAGAAGATTGTGCGAAAAAAACTAGTGGAGCATCTGGAGCGAAGGAACTTTGTAACACAGCATCAACATGGGTTCAGGGATGGCAGGTCCTGCCTCACAGGGTTACTTGAATTCTACGACCAGGCAACAAAAATAAGGCAAGAAAGAGAAGGGTGGGCAGACAGCATATTTTTGGATTGTCAGAAAGCCTTTGATACAGTGCCACACAAGAGGCTAGTGCGAAAGTTGGAGATGCAGGCTGGAGTGAGAGGGAAGGTACTCCGGTGGATAGAGGAATACCTAAGCAACAGGAGACAACGAGTCTGTGTGAGGGGTGAAGTCTCAGATTGGCGAGACGTCACAAGTGGAGTCCCGCAGGGGTCAGTCCTCGGACCTATACTGTTTCTGGTATATGTAAATGATCTCCCAGAGGGTATAGATTCGTTCCTCTCAATGTTTGCCGACGATGCAAAAATTATGAGGAGGATTGAAACAGAGGATGATAGTAGGAGGCTACAAGATGACCTGGATAGACTGAGTGAATGGTCCAACAAATGGCTGTTGAAGTTCAACGCGAGTAAATGCAAAGTAATGAAACTAGGCAGTGGAAACAGGAGGCCAGGCACAGGATACAGAATAGGAGATGAAGTACTTAATGAAACAGACAGAGAGAAAGATCTAGGAGTTGATATCACACCAAACCTGTCTCCTGAAGCCCACATAAAGAGAATAACGTCTGCGGCATATGCGAGGCTGGCTAACATCAGAACGGCGTTCAGCAACCTGTGTAAGGAATCATTCAGAATCTTGTACACCACATATGTAAGACCAATCCTGGAGTATGCGGCCCCAGCATGGAGCCCGTACCTTGTCAAGCACAAGACGAAGCTGGAAAAAGTCCAAAGGTATGCTACTAGACTAGTCCCAGAACTAAGAGGCATGAGTTATGAGGAAAGGCTGCGGGAAATGCACCTCACGACACTGGAAGACAGAAGAGTAAGGGGAGACATGATCACAACCTACAAAATCCTCAGGGGAATCGACCGGGTAAACAAGGACGAACTTTTCAACACTGGTGGGACGCGAACAAGGGGACACAGGTGGAAGCTGAGTACCCAAATGAGCCACAGAGACGTTAGAAAGAACTTTTTCAGTGTCAGAGTAGTTAGCAAATGGAATGCATTAGGTAGTGATGTGGTGGAGGCTGACTCCATTCACAGTTTCAAATGTAGATATGATAGAGCCCAATAGGCTCAGGAATCTGTACACCAGTTGATTGACGGTTGAGAGGCGGGACCAAAGAGCCAGAGCTCAACCCCCGCAAGCACAATTAGGTGAGCAATTAGGTGAGCACACATCTGGGAGAGGAAATTCTTCAGGAGTCAGAGAAGGAAAAAGACTTGGGGGTTGATATCACGCCAGACCTGTCTCCTGCAGCACATATCAAGCGGATAACATCAGCGGCATATGCCAGGCTGGCCAACATACGAACGGCATTCAGAAACTTGTGTAAAGAATCATTCAGAACTTTGTATACCACATATGTCAGGCCAATCCTGGAGTATGCAGCCCCAGCATGGAGTCCATATCTAGTCAAGGATAAGACTAAACTGGAAAAGGTTCAAAGGTTTGCCACCAGACTAGTACCCGAGCTGAGAGGTATGAGCTACGAGGAGAGACTACGGGAATTAAACCTCACTTCGCTGGAAGACAGAAGAGTTAGGGGGGACATGATCACCACATTCAAGATTCTGAAGGGGATTGATAGGGTAGAAAAAGACAGTCTATTTAACACAAGGGGAACACGCACAAGGGGACACAGGTGGAAACTGAGTGCCCAAATGAGCCACAGAGATATTAGAAAGAACTTTTTTAGTGTCAGAGTGGTTGACAAATGGAATGCATTAGGGGGTGATGTGGTGGAGGCTGACTCCATACACAGTTTCAAGTGTAGATATGACAGAGCCCGATAGGCTCAGGAATCTGTACACCTGTTGATTGACGGTTGAGAGGCGGGACCAAAGAGCCAGAGCTCAACCCCCGCAAACACAACTAGGTGAACTAGGTGAGTACACACACACACACACACACACACACACACACACACACACACACACAGGTCAAGCGGGATGGTAAGACAACAGAATGAAGCTGGAGGAGAGTGACTGGACGAGTCATTCATGGAGATGATTGCTAAGGCATGGAAGGAAGTCAGTGGAGAATTGAAGGACCTGAGGGAAACTATATGTAAGCTGCAGATAGAACTAAGTGCAGCACAAGAGGAGATAAAAAGCCTAAAAACAGGCCCTCATCAGACTCTGGCTCAGGGGACCAACCCCCAGGTGCCAGGAGATGTAGCAATGGCAGGGACCCCTACAATTGGCCCAACCTTTGCTGAAAAGCTCAAGAGCCCAGGAGCAATGTCCACAGTCAAGAAAGTTGTAATGAAAGCAGTAACCTCACAGGAGGCAGCTAGATGCATAAGCCAGCTAATGGAAAGGAAAAGAGCTGTAGTAGTGGTAGGTGTGAAGGAACAAGAGGGCTCCACAAGGGAGGAAACGAGGACTAAAGACAAAGCTGCAGTGGCAGGGATATTAAAGGAGATAGGAATGGAAGGGGCTGAACGAGACATAGAACAGTTTTTCCGGATTGGCCAGTACAACAGAGACAAAAAGAGATTGATCAAGGTAGTATTCAAGAGCGAGGACATCAAAGAGGACATCCTAGTAAAGAAGAGCAAACTGAGGCATGCAAGGAACTACAAAGAGGTATATGTTCAGAGGGATATGACCAGAGACGAGATAGTAAGGGCAGCAGATGCAAGGAAAAGGCGCAAGAAGAGGGAAGAGAGCTAAGGAACCTCAGCCTCCAACCCAGCAATCCCAGAGGGGAGTGGGGAACCCCAATCCAGCAACCCAGGAACCCCAGGGAGGAATGCAACACCCCAGCCCACCACCCAATAGGGCCCTCCCTACCCCCCAGGACAAACCCTTCCTTGCCCCTGCATAATGCCCATCATGAAACCCAAATCCTCCCCCTCCCTTTATCCCAAGTAGCCCCTGCTTTCCCAGCCCCTGGTCTTCTCCCTGCCCCAAGCAGGCCTGAGCAAGACCAAAGCCCTCTATCCCCCTCTCCACCTCCCTCCAAACCCCTGTCAACTACACCGCAGGAGGGCGTGCCCTCTCCCCAAGCAATCCCTGCTCCCTCACCCCCAGGACTTCTTCCTGCCCCAAGCAGGCCTGAGGAAGACCTAAGCCCTCCACCCCCCACTCCACCTCCCCCTGAACCCCTGGAAACTACCTCACAGGAGGAGGAGCCTACCCAAGTAGCAATGTCCATAGAACAACCTCCTACACTTGTAGGGAGTGTGGGTGAAATTGGATATAAGAAAGTGAGCTTCAAGGTAATGTACTCAAACATTGATGGGATTACCAATAAAGCAAGTGAACTGGCAGAAAGGGTGCAAGAAGAAAACCCTGATGTAATAGGACTAACGGAAACAAAATTGTCAGGAGTCATAACAGATGCTGTGTTTCCAAAGGACTACTATATAGTAAGGAAAGAGAGGGAAGGGAGAGGAGGTGGAGGAGTGGCCCTGCTGATAAGGAAGGACTGGAGGTTTTGATGAGATGGAAATTCCGGGCTGTGACGGATTCAGATATTACATAACAGGAACTATAACAATGGGTGGACCTAAGATAATAGTGGCAGTCATTTACAACCCTCCCCTAAATGACAGAAGACCTAGACAGGAGTTTGATAGGAACAACATGACAATCATTAATATAATAGAAAGAGCAGCTTCAGTTGCCTGCAGGAATGGCTCATGACTCTTAATCATGGGTTATTTCAACCATGGAAAGATAGACTGGGAGAATGGGGACCCACATGGTGGTGCAGATACGTGGCGAGCTAAACTCTTGGAAGTGGCAACAAGGAATTTTCTGAGCCAGCATGTCAAGGAACCCACAAGAATGAGAGGCAATGATGAACCAGCTAGACTCGACTTGATATTCACCCTGAATGAGTCAGAAATAAGGGAAGTCAAAGTTGAAGCCCCCATAGGAATGAGTGACCACAGTGTACTGATCTTTGAGTACTTGGTGGAGGTAGGGATAACCTATCCAAGGATGGGAGTGGAGGGGAAAAGACTGAATTACCGAAGAGGAAAATATGACGAGATGAGGAACTTCCTCAGGGGAATACCATGGGAAACAGAACTTAGAGACAAGAATGTGCAGGTCATGATGGATTTTGTCACCCAAAAGTGCCAGGAAGCTGTAGACAGGTTTATCCCCGTCCAAAAGGAGAAAAACGAAAAACAACAGAAAAACCCATGGTTCAACCAGGAATGTAAGATAGCGAAACAACTGAGTAAAAGAACATGGAAAAACTACAGAAATAACAGAACACCGGAGAGCATGGAGAGATACCAGAGGGCCAGAAATGAGTACATCAGAGTGAGGAGGGAAGCAGAGAGACAGTTTGAAAATGACATCGCGAGTAAAGCCAAGACCCAACCAAAACTGCTCTACAGCCACATCAGGAGGAAAACAGCAGTGAAGGAACAAGTGATGAAGCTGCGGAAAGGGGAGAACAGATACACAGAGAATGACAAGGAGGTGCGTGAAGAACTCAACAAGAGATTCCAGGAGGTCTTCACAATAGAACAAGGAGAAGCCCCTGCACTAAATGAGGAGGCGGCAAACCAAGCAACCTTGGAGGAATTTGACCTCACCAGTGATGAGGTCAAAAGGTGTCTGCTGGAGCTGGATGTGACAAAGGCTGTTGGGCCAGATAGAATCTCACCATGGATACTGAAGGAAGGTGCAGAAGCACTAAGTGTGCCACTCTCTATGGTGTATAACAGGTCACTGGAAACAGGAGACTTACCAGAAAGTTGGAAGACAGCTAACGTGGTCCCAATATACAAAAAGGGTGACAGGCAAGAGGCACTGAATTACAGGCCAGTTTCCTTAACTTGTATACCATGCAAGGTGCTGGAGAAGATCGTGAGGAAAAGGCTCGTAGAGCATCTGGAGGGAAATAACTTTGTAACGCACCACCAACATGGGTTCAGAGATGGTAAATCGTGCCTCACAGGTTTAATAAAATTTTATAACCAGGCAACGAAAATTAGGCAGGCAAGAGAAGGGTGGGCCGACTGCATTTTCCTGGATTGCCAAAAAGCCTTTGACACAGTACCCCATAAAAGGCTGTTAAAAAAGTTGGAGCAACAGGCAGGAGTAAAAGGTAAGGTGCTCCAGTGGATAAGGGAGTACTTAAGCAACAGGAAACAGCGAGTAACGGTGAAGGGGGAGACATCAGAGTGGCGAGATGTCACCAGCGGAGTCCCACAGGGCTCAGTACTTGGACCCATCCTGTTTCTAATATATGTGTGAACGATCTTCCAGAGGGTATAGACTCATTCCTCTCGATGTTTGCTGATGATGCAAAAATTATGAGAAGAATCAAGACAGATGAAGATAGACAGAGACTACAGGATGACCTGGATAAACTGGAGGAATGATCTAGAAAATGGCTGCTAAAGTTCAACTCGGGAAAGTGTAAGGTGATGAAATTAGGCGAAGGGAGCAGGAGGCTGAACACAAGGTATCATCTGGGAGCGGAAATCCTGCAAGAGTCAAATAGAGAGAAGGATCTGGAGGTTGATATCACACCGAACCTGTCCCCAGAGGCCCACATCAAAAGAATATCATCAGCGGCATATGCTAGACTGGCCAACATAAGAACTGCCTTCAGAAACTTGTGTAAGGAATCTTTCAGAACCCTGTATACCACTTATGTAAGACCAATCCTGGAGTATGCAGCTCCAGCCTGGAGTCCATACCTAGTTAAACACAAGACAAAGTTAGAGAAGATTCAGCGGTATGCCACCAGGCTCGTCCCGGAACTGAGAGGATTGAGCTACGAGGAAAGGCTAAAGGAGCTGAACCTCACATCCCTGGAAAACAGAAGAGTAAGGGAGACATGATAACCACCTACAAAATTCTCAGGGGAATTGACAGGGTGGACAAAGACAAACTCATCAGCACGGTTGGGACACGAACAAGGGGACACAGGTGGAAACATAGTACCCAGATGAGCCACAGAGACGTTATAAAGAATTTTTTCAGTGTCAGAGTAGTTAATAAATGGAATGCATTAGGAAGTGATGTGGTGGGGGCTGACTCCATACACAGTTTCAAGTGTAGATATGATAGAGCCCAGTTGGCTCAGGAATCTGTACACCAGTTGATTGACAGTTGAGAGGCGGGACCAAAGAGCCAAAGCTCAACCCCCGCAAGCACAATTAGGTGAGTACACACACACACACACACGCACACACAGGCTGTGTGTGTGTGTGTTTTAAACAGGCTGTTTAACACAAGGGGCACACGCACTAGGGGACACAGGTGGAAACTGAGTGCCCAAATGAGCCACAGAGATATTAGAAAGAACTTTTTTAGTGTCAGAGTGGTTGACAAATGGAATGCATTAGGAAGTGATGTGGTGGAGGCTGACTCCATACACAGTTTCAAGTGTAGATATGATATAGCCCAATAGGCTCAGGAACCTGTACACCTGTTGATTGACAGTTGAGAGGCGGGACCAAAGAGCCAGAGCTCAACCCCCGCAAGCACAACTAGGTGAGTACAACTAGGTGAGTATACACACACACACACACACACACACACACACACACACACACACACACACACACACACACACACTCTAAGAAGGTTGATGCAATTGAAAAACCTTAATTTAGAAGAGGACATTACGGCAACCTTGGATTTTTTTTAGTGAGTATAATTGGACAGACTTGTTTCTAGGCAAGGAAGTGAATGAGATGTACGTCAAGTTTTGTGAAATATATGATAAAAGCACAAAAAAAATTATACCAAAACAGAGATGCAAAACTAGGAAACAGGATTGGTTCAACAGAAATTGCGAGAGGGCCAGAGACCAAAAGACACAAAAATGGAATCAATGCAGGAAGAGGCCAAACCCCCAAACATACCAGCGATACAAAGATGCGAGAAACAACTACACGGCAGTGAGGAGAGAGGCAGAAAGAAATTTTGAAAAAGGGATTGCAGACAAATGTAAAACAGAACCAGGTCTATTCTATAAATTCATAAACAACAAATTGCAGGTAAAGGATAATATTCAGAGGTTGAAAATGGGAAATTGATTCACGTAAAATGAAAAGGAAATGTGTGAAACATTAAACGAAAAGTTCCAAAGTGTGTTTGTTCAAAATTAAATCTTCAGGGAACCAGACACAATAAGAATTCCAGAAAACAACATTGAGCACATAGAGGTGTCTAGAGACGAAGTGGAAAAAATGCTCAAGGAGCTAAATAAGAACAAAGCAGTTGATCCAGATGGAGTTTCACCATGGGTTCTGAGAGAATGTGCACCTGAGCTCAGCATTCCACTTCAACTGATTTTTCAGGTATCCCTGTTTACAGGAGTTGTAGGTAATGTGTAGAAGAAGGCTAACATAGTTCCAATCTGCAAAAGTGGAAGCAGGGAACACCCCCTTAATTATAGACCAGTATCATTGACAAGTGTAATAGTCAAAATATTGGAAAAAATAATTAAAACTAAATGGGTAGAACACCTGGAGAGAAATGATGTAATATCAGACAGACAGTATGGTTTTCGATCTGGAAGATCCTGTGTATCGAATTTACTCAGTATCTATGATCGAGCAACAGAGATATTATAGGAAAGAGATGGTTGGGTTGACTGCATCTATCAGGACCTAAAAAGGGCTTTCGACAGAGTTCCACATAAGAGGTTGTTCTGTAACTGGAAAATATTGGAGGGGTGACAGATACGCTTCTAACATGGATGAAAACTTTTCTGACTGATAGAAAAATGAGGGCAGTGATCAGAGGCAATGTATCGGACTGGAGAATGTCACAAGTGGAGTACCACAGGCTTCAGTTCTTGCACCAGTGATGTTTATTGTCTACATAAATGATCTACCAGTTGGTATACAGAATTATATGAACATGTTTGCTGATGATGCTAAGATAATAGGAAGGATAAGAAACTTAGATGATTGTCATGCCCTTCAAGATGACCTGGACAAAATAAGTATATGGAGCACCACTTGGCAAACGGAATTTAATGTTAATAAATGCCATGTTATGGAATGTGGAATAGGAGAACATAGACCCTACACAACCTATAAATTATGTGAGAAATTTTTAAAGAATTCTGATAAAGAAAGAGATCTTGGTGTGGTTCTAGATAGAAAACTATCACCTGAGGACCACATAAAGAATATTGTGTGAGGAGCCTATGCCACGCTTTCTAACTTCAGAATTGCTTTTAAATACATGGATGGTGATATACTAAAGAAATTGTTCACGACTTTTGTTAGGGCAAAGCTAGAATATGCAGCGGTTGTGTGGTGCTCATATCTTAAGAAGCACATCAACAAACTGGAAAAGGTGCAAAGACATGCTACTAAGTGGCTCCCAGAACTGAAGGGCAAGAGCTACGAGGAGAGGTTAGAGGCATTAAATATGCCAAAACTAGAAGACAGAAGAAAAAGAGGTGATATGATCACTACATACAAAATAGTAACAGGAATTGATAAAATCGATAGGGAAGATTTCCTGAGACCTGGAACTTTAAGAACAAGAGGTCATAGATTTAAACTAGCTAAACACAAATGCCGAAGAAATTTAAGAAAATTCACTTTCGCAAACAGAGTGGTAGACGGTTGGAACAAGTTAGGTGAGAAGGTGGTGGAGGCCAAGACCATCAGTAGTTTTAAAGCGTTATACAACAAAGAGTGCTGGGAAGACGGGACACCACGAGCGTACCTCTCATCCTGTAACTACACTTAGGTAATTACACACACAGTTGATTGACAGTTGAGAGGCGAGACCAAAGAGCCGAAGCTCAACCCCCACAAGCACAAATAGGTAAGTACAATTAGGTGAGTACACACACACACACACACACACACACACACACAGTGATCAGTGGTAAAGTAAATTAGTGAACTGTCACACAACGATACAGTGACTGACTCCAGAGGTTTGTGAAGATAGAGAAGAACCGCCACCATAAATCTACTAGCACTTAGTGAATCAGCAAGTGGAAGGCGACGACGGAGCACCAGCAACCATACATCATTATTGCTCATCTAGTTGTGTGAGCGGAAAGGAAGACTGGTATGTACCCCCTCTCTGGTCAATTAATCAGGTGTACAGTGCGAGGTAAAATAGTATAAAATTCTTGTTCAGGATATCATATATATTTAAAATCTCAACGTGGCTCATTTAGGTAGAGGTAACGCTTAAGGGAACTCGTGACACACGCACGCACGCACACGCACGCCCACGTACGTATGCACGCACGCACACGCACGCCCACGTACGTATGCACGCACGCACACGCAAAAACGCACACACATACGCACACACAAACGTTCAGTCAGGGAAGAAAGGATTAACATCCTTTGTGGAAAGAGCCAAGCCCCTACTATACCCCACCTCCTCTCTTACCCCTCATCTGACCTGACTTCACCTGGTCGCAACCACCGCCCCCCCACACCCCAGTCCCCTGCATCCCCCTTACACATACTCTCCCCCCCCCCTCTCTCTCTCTCTCTCTCTCTCTCTCTCTCTCTCTCTCTCTCTCTCTCTCTCTCTCTCTCTCTCTCTCTCTCTCCCTCCCTCTCTCTTTATCTCTCTCTTTATTTCTCTCTCTCTCTCCCTCCCTCTCTCTCTCTCTCTATCTCTCCCTTTATCTCTCTCTCTCTCTCCCTCTCTCCCTATCTCTCTCTCCCCCACCCAGCTCTGCCCTTCTGACGAATCCTATCATGGCACAACTAGGAACAGGGTCAAGCATGACAGCCAGAAGCAACAGGGGAACAGAGAAAAGTTCAGGCGATGAGATGAAGGAAATGTTCGCCCAGTTTCTGGAGGACATCAAGAGTGAAATGCAGGAAATGATGCAGGAAATGAAGAAAGAAATAAGCAACCTAAAAAGAGAGCTGACAGCAGCAAAGGAGGAGATTAGAGCCCTCAAAGAGAACAGTATTGATGCTGAGACTCTGATAACCACCCAGCAAGAAAGTGGTAATAGTACTTTGGAAGAGAATGCCACATTAAAAGCAACATTTGCAGAAATGATAAAACCAACAACTCTGAAGTAATGTCAGCAGTGATGGAGGTAGCCATGAAAGCAGCCACCTCACAGGAAGCAGCACTCTACACTAGCCAGCTGCTGGAAAGGAAAAGAGCAGTGGTAGCTGTAGGTACTACAGAGCAGGAAGGCTCCAATAGGAAAGAGTGGAATGATAAGGACAAAGCGGCAGTGAATGAAATACTAGACATGGAAAGGGCTGAGCATAACATTAAGAAGGTTTTCAGGTTAGGCTGGTACAAAAAAGGCCGAGACCGTGTGTTAAAGATAGTGTTTGCAAACGAGAACACAAAGAACACGATTCTAACAAAGAAAAGCCACCTGCAATATGTGGGAGAATTAAAAAAAGTATTCCTCAAGAGGGACATGACGAGGGAGGAGAGGGCCATGGCGGCAGAAGCAAGGAAGAAGCACAGGGCGAGAGGGGAAAACCAGGAAACCACAGCTCCCAACACATCACCCCCAGAGGCGAGGGGGAACCCACAACCAGCTACCCAGTAACACGAGCGGGGAGGGCAACCCCACCACCCTCCTCTGCATAGAAAACCCCCCTTTCCTTCCTGTCCTCTTGCCCCGTTCACCCCATACCCTCCCTGTCCTTCCCCCTTCACTTGACCCCCCACCCCTCATCCCAGTATCCTCTGTAACCCTGGCATCCACCTCACAAATCCTCACACCCATGGCACAGCTTCCTCCACCAGCAGAACATTCACCAAGGAGGAGATTTGAGAAGGGACAGAAGAAAGTGAGCCTCAGGGCAATGTACACTAACATAGACGGTATTACAAATAAAGCAAATGAACTTGGAGAATGGGTACTAGAGGAAAACCTAGACATAATAGCTCTCACAGAAACAAAGCTGACGAAAACAATAACAAATGCAGTGTTTCCACAGGACTATTATGTTATGAGGAAAGAGAGAGAAGGAAGAGGTGGGGGTGATGTAGCTCTGCTGGTAAGAAAAGCTGGGATTTTGAGGAGTTGGTTGTTCATGGATGTGAAGGTTTCAGTGACTACATAATAGTAACAATAACAACTGGAAGGCAAAGCATTATAGTCGTAGTCATATATAATCCACCACCAAATGACAGAAGACCCAGACAGGAATATGATAGAAACAATATGGCCACCATTAATATTATAGAGAGAGCAGCTTCTGTTGCTAGCAGGAATGGATCTGGACTACTAATCATGGGAGACTTCAACCATGGGAAGATAGATTGGGAGAACAGAGACCCGCATGGAGGACCAGAAACATGGAGAGCTAAGCTGCTTGACGTGGCAACAAGAAACTTTCTAAGCCAGCACATCAAGGACCCAACAAGAATGAGAGGAGAGGATGAACAAGCAATGCTTGATCTGATATTTACCCTAAATGAGTGGGATATAAGGGAAGTCAAGATGGAAGCACCCTTGGGAATGAGTGATCACAGTGTATTGAACTTTGAGTACCTGGTAGAGCTAGGAATTATCCCCCCCCCCAAAAAAAGAAATAGGAAACAAAAGGCTGGCATACCGAAAGGAAATTATGAGGAGATGAGAAGCTTCCTAAGGGAAATACCTTGGGACACAGACCTCAGAGCTAAGTCTATACAAGATATGATGGACTATGTCACCCAAACGTGTCAGGAGGCAGTAAGCAGATACATCCCAGCCCAAAAGGAAAAATCCGAGAAGCAAAAGAAGAATCCATGGTATAACAGGGCATATATGGAAGCAAAGAAACTGAACAAAAGGGCGTGGAGGAACTTCCGGAATAACAGAACACCAGAAAGCAGAGAGAAATACCAGAGAACCAGGAATGAGTATGTCAGGGTGAGAAGAGAAGCAGAGAAAAGTTTTGAAAATGATATAGCAAACAAAGCCAAGACCGAACCAAAGCTACTCCACAGTCACATCAGAAGGAAAACAACAGTGAAAGAACAGGTAGTGAAACTTAGAACAGGCGAGGACAGGTATACAGAGAATGACAAAGAGGTGTGTGATGAACTCAACAAGAGGTTCCAAGAGGTCTTCACAACAGAACAAGGTGAGGTCACTGTGCTAGGAGAAAGGGCAGTATACCAGGCGGCCTTGGAAGAGTTTGAAATTACGAGAGAGGAGGTCAAGAGACACCTTTTGGACCTGGATGTTAGAAAGGCTGTTGGTCCAGACGGGATCTCGCAATGGGTACTGAAAGAGTGAGCAGAGGCACTTTGCTTGCCATAGTGTATAGTAGGTCACTGGAGATGGGAGACCTACCAGAAATATGGAAGACGGCGAATGTGGTCCCAATATACAAAAAGGGCGACAGGCAAGAGGCACTGAATTACAGGCCAGTATCCTTGACTTGTATACCATGCAAGGTGATGGAGAAGATCGTGAGAAAAAACCTGGTAGCACATCTGGAGAGAAGGGACTTCGTGACAAATCGACAACATGGGTTCAGGGAGGGTAAATTTTGCCTGACAGGCTAAATAGAATTCTATGGCCAGGTAACACAGATTAAGCAAGAAAGAGAGGGCTGTGCGGACTGCATTTTCTTGGATTGTCGGAAAGCCTTTGACACAGTACCGCATAAGAGGCTGGTACATAAGCTGGAGAGACAGGCAGGTGTAGCTGGTAAGGTGCTCCAGTGAATAAGGGAGTACCTAAGCAATAGGAAGCAGAGAGTTACGGTGAAGGGTGAGACCTCCGATTGGCGTGAAGTCACCAGTGGAGTCCCACAGGGCACTGTACTCAGTCCAATCTTGTTTCTGATATATGTAAATGATCTCCTGGAGGGTATAGATTCATTTCTCTCAATGTTTGCAGACGATGCCAAAATTATGAGAAGGATTAAGACAAAAGAGGACTGTTTGAGGCTTCAAGAAGACCTAGACAAACTGAAAGAATGGTCGAACAAGTGGTTGTTAGAGTTTAACCCAACCAAATGTAATATAATGAAGATAGGTGTAGGGAGCAGGAGACCAAATACAAGGTATCTACTGGGAGAGGAAATCCTTCAGGAGTCAGAGAAAGAAAAAGACTTGGTAGTTGATATCACGCCAGACCTGTCTCCTGCAGCACATATCAAGAGGATAACATCAGCGGCATATGCCAGGCTGGCCAGCATACGAACGGCATTCAGAAATTTGTGCAAAGAATCATTCAGAACTTTGTATACCACATATGTCAGGCCAATTCTGGAGTATGCAGCCCCAGCATGGTGTCCATATCTAGTCAAGGATAAGACTAAACTGGAAAAGGTTCAAAGATTTGCCACCAGACTAGTACCTGAGCTGACAGGTATGAGCTACGAGGAGAGACTGCGGGAATTGAACCTCACTTCGCTGGAAGACAGAAGAGTTAGGGGGGACATGATCACTACATTCAAGATTCTCAAGGGAATTGATAGGGTAGATAAAGACAGGCTATTTAACACAAGGGGAACACGCACTAGGGGACACAGGTGGAAACTGAGTGCCCAAATGAGCCACAGAGATATTAGAAAGAACTTTTTTAGTGTCAGAGTGGTTGACAAATGGAATGCATTAGGAAGTGATGTGATGGAGGCTGACTCCATACACAGTTTCAAGTGTAGATATGATAGAGCCCAGTAGGCTCAGGAATCTGTACACCTGTTGATTGACGGTTGAGAGGCGGGACCAAAGAGCCAGAGCTCAACCCCCGCAAACCCAACTAGGTGAGTACAACTAGGTGAGTACACACACACACAGACACACACACACACTATGCTATCCGACGGTTGAGATGCGGGACCAAAGAGCCAGAGCTCAACCCCCCCAAACACAACTAGGTGAGTACACACACACTGTCTTTCATGAAACGAACATAGAGAAGTATCTAGGAGTTGATATCACACCAACCCTGTCTCCTGAAGCCCACATCAAAAGAATAAATTCTGTAGCTTTATAGCTCCAATCGCTAGCTATATATATATATATATATATATATATATATATATATATATATATATATATATATATATATATATATATATATATATATATATATATATATATATATATATATATATATATATATATATATATACAATCTTTGGACAACACCCACCAGTGGGACTCGAACCCAGAAAGCACAACTACCTTCCAGTAGCTGGCATAACTAGTATGCATTAACCCACTACACCATCAGACCTTACAAAAGAAGTAGATAGTTCGAGATATATATCTCAAACATCTCCACCTCCCGAAGGCACCAGATGAGTGAGGGGTCAGTCTGCATTTTTCGTCAAGCCACTGTCAATGTGAGAGAACTCATGTCCAGCTTATAAGCCTATACTTGCATAAACCACAAGTGAAGATTAACAATCTTTGGACAACACCCACCAGTGGGACTCGAACCCAGAAAGCACAACTACCTTCCAGTAGCTGGCATAACTAGTATGCTTTAACCCACTACGCCATCAGACCTTACAAAAGAAGTAGATAGTTCGAGATATATATCTCAAACATCTCCACCTCCCGAAGGCACCAGATGAGTGAGGGGTCAGTCTGCATTTTTCGTCAAGCCACTGTCAATGTGAGAGAACTCATGTCCAGCTTATAAGCCTATACTTGCATAAACCACAAGTGAAGATTAACAATCTTTGGACAACACCCACCAGTGGGACTCGAACCCAGAAAGCACAACTACCTTCCAGTAGCTGGCATAACTAGTATGCTTTAACCCACTACGCCATCAGACCTTACAAAAGAAGTAGATAGTTCGAGATATATATCTCAAACATCTCCACCTCCCGAAGGCACCAGATGAGTGAGGGGTCAGTCTGCATTTTTCGTCAAGCCACTGTCAATGTGAGAGAACTCGTGTCCAGCTTATAAGCCTATACTTGCATAAACCACAAGTGAAGATTAACAATCTTTGGACAACACCCACCAGTGGGACTCGAACCCAGAAAGCACAACTACCTTCCAGTAGCTGGCATAACTAGTATGCTTTAACCCACTACGCCATCAGACCTTACAAAAGAAGTAGATAGTTCGAGATATATATCTCAAACATCTCCACCTCCCGAAGGCACCAGATGAGTGAGGGGTCAGTCTGCATTTTTCGTCAAGCCATTGTGAATGTGAGAGAACTCGTGTCCAGCTTATAAGCCTATACTTGCATAAACCACAAGTGAAGATTAACAATCTTTGGACAACACCCACCAGTGGGACTCGAACCCAGAAAGCACAACTACCTTCCAGTAGCTGGCATAACTAGTATGCTTTAACCCACTACGCCATCAGACCTTACAAAAGAAGTAGATAGTTCGAGATATATATCTCAAACATCTCCACCTCCCGAAGGCACCAGATGAGTGAGGGGTCAGTCTGCATTTTTCGTCAAGCCACTGTCAATGTGAGAGAACTCGTGTCCAGCTTATAAGCCTATACTTGCATAAACCACAAGTGAAGATTAACAATCTTTGGACAACACCCACCAGTGGGACTCGAACCCAGAAAGCACAACTACCTTCCAGTAGCTGGCATAACTAGTATGCTTTAACCCACTACGCCATCAGACCTTACAAAAGAAGTAGATAGTTCGAGATATATATCTCAAACATCTCCACCTCCCGAAGGCACCAGATGAGTGAGGGGTCAGTCTGCATTTTTCGTCAAGCCACTGTCAATGTGAGAGAACTCGTGTCCAGCTTATAAGCCTATACTTGCATAAACCACAAGTGAAGATTAACAATCTTTGGACAACACCCACCAGTGGGACTCGAACCCAGAAAGCACAACTACCTTCCAGTAGCTGGCATAACTAGTATGCTTTAACCCACTACGCCATCAGACCTTACAAAAGAAGTAGATAGTTCGAGATATATATCTCAAACATCTCCACCTCCCGAAGGCACCAGATGAGTGAGGGGTCAGTCTGCATTTTTCGTCAAGCCACTGTCAATGTGAGAGAACTCGTGTCCAGCTTATAAGCCTATACTTGCATAAACCACAAGTGAAGATTAGCAATATTTGGACAACACCCACCAGTGGGACTCGAACCCAGAAAGCACAACTACCTTCCAGTAGCTGGCATAACTAGTATGCTTTAACCCACTACGCCATCAGACCTTACAAAAGAAGTAGATAGTTCGAGATATATATCTCAAACATCTCCACCTCCCGAAGGCACCAGATGAGTGAGGGGTCAGTCTGCATTTTTCGTCAAGCCACTGTCAATGTGAGAGAACTCGTGTCCAGCTTATAAGCCTATACTTGCATAAACCACAAGTGAAGATTAACAATCTTTGGACAACACCCACCAGTGGGACTCGAACCCAGAAAGCACAACTACCTTCCAGTAGCTGGCATAACTAGTATGCTTTAACCCACTACGCCATCAGACCTTACAAAAGAAGTAGATAGTTCGAGATATATATCTCAAACATCTCCACCTCCCGAAGGCACCAGATGAGTGAGGGGTCAGTCTGCATTTTTCGTCAAGCCACTGTCAATGTGAGAGAACTCGTGTCCAGCTTATAAGCCTATACTTGCATAAACCACAAGTGAAGATTAACAATCTTTGGACAACACCCACCAGTGGGACTCGAACCCAGAAAGCACAACTACCTTTCAGTAGCTGGCATAACTAGTATGCTTTAACCCACTACGCCATCAGACCTTACAAAAGAAGTAGATAGTTCGAGATATATATCTCAAACATCTCCACCTCCCGAAGGCACCAGATGAGTGAGGGGTCAGTCTGCATTTTTCGTCAAGCCACTGTCAATGTGAGAGAACTCGTGTCCAGCTTATAAGCCTATACTTGCATAAACCACAAGTGAAGATTAACAATCTTTGGACAACACCCACCAGTGGGACTCGAACCCAGAAAGCACAACTACCTTCCAGTAGCTGGCATAACTAGTATGCTTTAACCCACTACGCCATCAGACCTTACAAAAGAAGTAGATAGTTCGAGATATATATCTCAAACATCTCCACCTCCCGAAGGCACCAGATGAGTGAGGGGTCAGTCTGCATTTTTCGTCAAGCCACTGTCAATGTGAGAGAACTCGTGTCCAGCTTATAAGCCTATACTTGCATAAACCACAAGTGAAGATTAACAATCTTTGGACAACACCCACCAGTGGGACTCGAACCCAGAAAGCACAACTACCTTCCAGTAGCTGGCATAACTAGTATGCTTTAACCCCCTCCGCCATCAGACCTTACAAAAGAAGTAGATAGTTCGAGATATATATCTCAAACATCTCCACCTCCCGAAGGCACCAGATGAGTGAGGGGTCAGTCTGCATTTTTCGTCAAGCCACTGTCAATGTGAGAGAACTCGTGTCCAGCTTATAAGCCTATACTTGCATAAACCACAAGTGAAGATTAACAATCTTTGGACAACACCCACCAGTGGGACTCGAAAACAGAAAGCACAACTACCTTCTGTTTTCGAGTCCCACTGGTGGGTGTTGTCCAAATATTGTTAATCTTCACTTGTGGTTTATGCAAGTATAGGCTTATAAGCTGGACACGAGTTCTCTCACATTGACAGTGGCTTGACGAAAAATGCAGACTGACCCCTCACTCATCTGGTGCCTTCGGGAGGTGGAGATGTTTGAGATATATATCTCGAACTATCTACTTCTTTTGTAAGGTCTGATGGCGTAGTGCGTTAAAGCATACTAGTTATGCCAGCTACTGGAAGGTAGTTGTGCTTTCTGGGTTCGAGTCCCACTGGTGGGTGTTGTCCAAAGATTGTTAATCTTCACTTGTGGTTTATGCAAGTATAGGCTTATAAGCTGGACACGAGTTCTCTCACATTGACAGTGGCTTGACGAAAAATGCAGACTGACCCCTCACTCATCTGGTGCCTTCGGGAGGTGGAGATGTTTGAGATATATATCTCGAACTATCTACTTCTTTTGTAAGGTCTGATGGCGTAGTGGGTTAAAGCATACTAGTTATGCCAGCTACTGGAAGGTAGTTGTGCTTTCTGGGTTCGAGTCCCACTGGTGGGTGTTGTCCAAAGATTGTTAATCTTCACTTGTGGTTTATGCAAGTATAGGCTTATAAGCTGGACACGAGTTCTCTCACATTGACAGTGGCTTGACGAAAAATGCAGACTGACCCCTCACTCATCTGGTGCCTTCGGGAGGTGGAGATGTTTGAGATATATATCTCGAACTATCTACTTCTTTTGTAAGGTCTGATGGCGTAGTGGGTTAAAGCATACTAGTTATGCCAGCTACTGGAAGGTAGTTGTGCTTTCTGGGTTCGAGTCCCACTGGTGGGTGTTGTCCAAAGATTGTTAATCTTCACTTGTGGTTTATGCAAGTATAGGCTTATAAGCTGGACACGAGTTCTCTCACATTGACAGTGGCTTGACGAAAAATGCAGACTGACCCCTCACTCATCTGGTGCCTTCGGGAGGTGGAGATGTTTGAGATATATATCTCGAACTATCTACTTCTTTTGTAAGGTCTGATGGCGTAGTGGGTTAAAGCATACTAGTTATGCCAGCTACTGGAAGGTAGTTGTGCTTTCTGGGTTCGAGTCCCACTGGTGGGTGTTGTCCAAAGATTGTTAATCTTCACTTGTGGTTTATGCAAGTATTGGCTTATAAGCTGGACACGAGTTCTCTCACATTGACAGTGGCTTGACGAAAAATGCAGACTGACCCCTCACTCATCTGGTGCCTTCGGGAGGTGGAGATGTTTGAGATATATATCTCGAACTATCTACTTCTTTTGTAAGGTCTGATGGCGTAGTGGGTTAAAGCATACTAGTTATGCCAGCTACTGGAAGGTAGTTGTGCTTTCTGGGTTCGAGTCCCACTGGTGGGTGTTGTCCAAAGATTGTTAATCTTCACTTGTGGTTTATGCAAGTATAGGCTTATAAGCTGGACACGAGTTCTCTCACATTGACAGTGGCTTGACGAAAAATGCAGACTGACCCCTCACTCATCTGGTGCCTTCGGGAGGTGGAGATGTTTGAGATATATATCTCGAACTATCTACTTCTTTTGTAAGGTCTGATGGCGTAGTGGGTTAAAGCATACTAGTTATGCCAGCTACTGGAAGGTAGTTGTGCTTTCTGGGTTCGAGTCCCACTGGTGGGTGTTGTCCAAAGATTGTTAATCTTCACTTGTGGTTTATGCAAGTATAGGCTTATAAGCTGGACACGAGTTCTCTCACATTGACAGTGGCTTGACGAAAAATGCAGACTGACCCCTCACTCATCTGGTGCCTTCGGGAGGTGGAGATGTTTGTGATATATATCTCGAACTATCTACTTCTTTTGTAAGGTCTGACGGCGTAGTGGGTTAAAGCATACTAGTTATGCCAGCTACTGGAAGATAGTTGTGCTTTCTGGGTTCGAGTCCCACTGGTGGGTGTTGTCCAAAGATTGTTAATCTTCACTTGTGGTTTATGCAAGTATAGGCTTATAAGCTGGACACGAGTTCTCTCACATTGACAGTGGCTTGACGAAAAATGCAGACTGACCCCTCACTCATCTGGTGCCTTCGGGAGGTGGAGATGTTTGAGATATATATCTCGAACTATCTACTTCTTTTGTAAGGTCTGATGGCGTAGTGGGTTAAAGCATACTAGTTATGCCAGCTACTGGAAGGTAGTTGTGCTTTCTGGGTTCGAGTCCCACTGGTGGGTGTTGTCCAAAGATTGTTAATCTTCACTTGTGGTTTATGCAAGTATAGGCTTATAAGCTGGACACGAGTTCTCTCACATTGACAGTGGCTTGACGAAAAATGCAGACTGACCCCTCACTCATCTGGTGCCTTCGGGAGGTGGAGATGTTTGAGATATATATCTCGAACTATCTACTTCTTTTGTAAGGTCTGATGGCGTAGTGGGTTAAAGCATACTAGTTATGCCAGCTACTGGAAGGTAGTTGTGCTTTCTGGGTTCGAGTCCCACTGGTGGGTGTTGTCCAAAGATTGTTAATCTTCACTTGTGGTTTATGCAAGTATAGGCTTATAAGCTGGACACGAGTTCTCTCACATTGACAGTGGCTTGACGAAAAATGCAGACTGACCCCTCACTCATCTGGTGCCTTCGGGAGGTGGAGATGTTTGAGATATATATCTCGAACTATCTACTTCTTTTGTAAGGTCTGATGGCGTAGTGGGTTAAAGCATACTAGTTATGCCAGCTACTGGAAGGTAGTTGTGCTTTCTGGGTTCGAGTCCCACTGGTGGGTGTTGTCCAAAGATTGTTAATCTTCACTTGTGGTTTATGCAAGTATAGGCTTATAAGCTGGACACGAGTTCTCTCACATTGACAGTGGCTTGACGAAAAATGCAGACTGACCCCTCACTCATCTGGTGCCTTCGGGAGGTGGAGATGTTTGAGATATATATCTCGAACTATCTACTTCTTTTGTAAGGTCTGATGGCGTAGTGGGTTAAAGCATACTAGTTATGCCAGCTACTGGAAGGTAGTTGTGCTTTCTGGGTTCGAGTCCCACTGGTGGGTGTTGTCCAAAGATTGTTAATCTTCACTTGTGGTTTATGCAAGTATAGGCTTATAAGCTGGACACGAGTTCTCTCACATTGACAGTGGCTTGACGAAAAATGCAGACTGACCCCTCACTCATCTGGTGCCTTCGGGAGGTGGAGATGTTTGAGATATATATCTCGAACTATCTACTTCTTTTGTAAGGTCTGATGGCGTAGTGGGTTAAAGCATACTAGTTATGCCAGCTACTGGAAGGTAGTTGTGCTTTCTGGGTTCGAGTCCCACTGGTGGGTGTTGTCCAAAGATTGTTAATCTTCACTTGTGGTTTATGCAAGTATAGGCTTATAAGCTGGACACGAGTTCTCTCACATTGACAGTGGCTTGACGAAAAATGCAGACTGACCCCTCACTCATCTGGTGCCTTCGGGAGGTGGAGATGTTTGAGATATATATCTCGAACTATCTACTTCTTTTGTAAGGTCTGATGGCGTAGTGGGTTAAAGCATACTAGTTATGCCAGCTACTGGAAGGTAGTTGTGCTTTCTGGGTTCGAGTCCCACTGGTGGGTGTTGTCCAAATATTGTTAATCTTCACTTGTGGTTTATGCAAGTATAGGCTTATAAGCTGGACACGAGTTCTCTCACATTGACAGTGGCTTGACGAAAAATGCAGACTGACCCCTCACTCATCTGGTGCCTTCGGGAGGTGGAGATGTTTGAGATATATATCTCGAACTATCTACTTCTTTTGTAAGGTCTGATGGCGTAGTGGGTTAAAGCATACTAGTTATGCCAGCTACTGGAAGGTAATTGTGCTTTCTGGGTTCGAGTCCCACTGGTGGGTGTTGTCCAAAGATTGTTAATCTTCACTTGTGGTTTATGCAAGTATAGGCTTATAAGCTGGACACGAGTTCTCTCACATTGACAGTGGCTTGACGAAAAATGCAGACTGACCCCTCACTCATCTGGTGCCTTCGGGAGGTGGAGATGTTTGAGATATATATCTCGAACTATCTACTTCTTTTGTAAGGTCTGATGGCGTAGTGGGTTAAAGCATACTAGTTATGCCAGCTACTGGAAGGTAGTTGTGCTTTCTGGGTTCGAGTCCCACTGGTGGGTGTTGTCCAAAGATTGTTAATCTTCACTTGTGGTTTATGCAAGTATAGGCTTATGAGCTGGACACGAGTTCTCTCACATTGACAGTGGCTTGACGAAAAATGCAGACTGACCCCTCACTCATCTGGTGCCTTCGGGAGGTGGAGATGTTTGAGATATATATCTCGAACTATCTACTTCTTTTGTAAGGTCTGATGGCGTAGTGGGTTAAAGCATACTAGTTATGCCAGCTACTGGAAGGTAGTTGTGCTTTCTGGGTTCGAGTCCCACTGATGGGTGTTGTCCAAAGATTGTTAATCTTCACTTGTGGTTTATGCAAGTATAGGCTTATAAGCTGGACACGAGTTCTCTCACATTGACAGTGGCTTGACGAAAAATGCAGACTGACCCCTCACTCATCTGGTGCCTTCGGGAGGTGGAGATGTTTGAGATATATATCTCGAACTATCTACTTCTTTTGTAAGGTCTGATGGCGTAGTGGGTTAAAGCATACTAGTTATGCCAGCTACTGGAAGGTAGTTGTGCTTTCTGGGTTCGAGTCCCACTGGTGGGTGTTGTCCAAAGATTGTTAATCTTCACTTGTGGTTTATGCAAGTATAGGCTTATAAGCTGGACACGAGTTCTCTCACATTGACAGTGGCTTGACGAAAAATGCAGACTGACCCCTCACTCATCTGGTGCCTTCGGGAGGTGGAGATGTTTGAGATATATATCTCGAACTATCTACTTCTTTTGTAAGGTCTGATGGCGTAGTGGGTTAAAGCATACTAGTTATGCCAGCTACTGGAAGGTAGTTGTGCTTTCTGGGTTCGAGTCCCACTGATGGGTGTTGTCCAAAGATTGTTAATCTTCACTTGTGGTTTATGCAAGTATAGGCTTATAAGCTGGACACGAGTTCTCTCACATTGACAGTGGCTTGACGAAAAATGCAGACTGACCCCTCACTCATCTGGTGCCTTCGGGAGGTGGAGATGTTTGAGATATATATCTCGAACTATCTACTTCTTTTGTAAGGTCTGATGGCGTAGTGGGTTAAAGCATACTAGTTATGCCAGCTACTGGAAGGTAGTTGTGCTTTCTGGGTTCGAGTCCCACTGGTGGGTGTTGTCCAAAGATTGTTAATCTTCACTTGTGGTTTATGCAAGTATAGGCTTATAAGCTGGACACGAGTTCTCTCACATTGACAGTGGCTTGACGAAAAATGCAGACTGACCCCTCACTCATCTGGTGCCTTCGGGAGGTGGAGATGTTTGAGATATATATCTCGAACTATCTACTTCTTTTGTAAGGTCTGATGGCGTAGTGGGTTAAAGCATACTAGTTATGCCAGCTACTGGAAGGTAGTTGTGCTTTCTGGGTTCGAGTCCCACTGGTGGGTGTTGTCCAAATATTGTTAATCTTCACTTGTGGTTTATGCAAGTATAGGCTTATAAGCTGGACACGAGTTCTCTCACATTGACAGTGGCTTGACGAAAAATGCAGACTGACCCCTCACTCATCTGGTGCCTTCGGTAGGTGGAGATGTTTGAGATATATATCTCGAACTATCTACTTCTTTTGTAAGGTCTGATGGCGTAGTGGGTTAAAGCATACTAGTTATGCCAGCTACTGGAAGGTAATTGTGCTTTCTGGGTTCGAGTCCCACTGGTGGGTGTTGTCCAAAGATTGTTAATCTTCACTTGTGGTTTATGCAAGTATAGGCTTATAAGCTGGACACGAGTTCTCTCACATTGACAGTGGCTTGACGAAAAATGCAGACTGACCCCTCACTCATCTGGTGCCTTCGGGAGGTGGAGATGTTTGAGATATATATCTCGAACTATCTACTTCTTTTGTAAGGTCTGATGGCGTAGTGGGTTAAAGCATACTAGTTATGCCAGCTACTGGAAGGTAGTTGTGCTTTCTGGGTTCGAGTCCCACTGGTGGGTGTTGTCCAAAGATTGTTAATCTTCACTTGTGGTTTATGCAAGTATAGGCTTATGAGCTGGACACGAGTTCTCTCACATTGACAGTGGCTTGACGAAAAATGCAGACTGACCCCTCACTCATCTGGTGCCTTCGGGAGGTGGAGATGTTTGAGATATATATCTCGAACTATCTACTTCTTTTGTAAGGTCTGATGGCGTAGTGGGTTAAAGCATACTAGTTATGCCAGCTACTGGAAGGTAGTTGTGCTTTCTGGGTTCGAGTCCCACTGATGGGTGTTGTCCAAAGATTGTTAATCTTCACTTGTGGTTTATGCAAGTATAGGCTTATAAGCTGGACACGAGTTCTCTCACATTGACAGTGGCTTGACGAAAAATGCAGACTGACCCCTCACTCATCTGGTGCCTTCGGGAGGTGGAGATGTTTGAGATATATATCTCGAACTATCTACTTCTTTTGTAAGGTCTGATGGCGTAGTGGGTTAAAGCATACTAGTTATGCCAGCTACTGGAAGGTAGTTGTGCTTTCTGGGTTCGAGTCCCACTGGTGGGTGTTGTCCAAAGATTGTTAATCTTCACTTGTGGTTTATGCAAGTATAGGCTTATAAGCTGGACACGAGTTCTCTCACATTGACAGTGGCTTGACGAAAAATGCAGACTGACCCCTCACTCATCTGGTGCCTTCGGGAGGTGGAGATGTTTGAGATATATATCTCGAACTATCTACTTCTTTTGTAAGGTCTGATGGCGTAGTGGGTTAAAGCATACTAGTTATGCCAGCTACTGGAAGGTAGTTGTGCTTTCTGGGTTCGAGTCCCACTGATGGGTGTTGTCCAAAGATTGTTAATCTTCACTTGTGGTTTATGCAAGTATAGGCTTATAAGCTGGACACGAGTTCTCTCACATTGACAGTGGCTTGACGAAAAATGCAGACTGACCCCTCACTCATCTGGTGCCTTCGGGAGGTGGAGATGTTTGAGATATATATCTCGAACTATCTACTTCTTTTGTAAGGTCTGATGGCGTAGTGGGTTAAAGCATACTAGTTATGCCAGCTACTGGAAGGTAGTTGTGCTTTCTGGGTTCGAGTCCCACTGGTGGGTGTTGTCCAAAGATTGTTAATCTTCACTTGTGGTTTATGCAAGTATAGGCTTATAAGCTGGACACGAGTTCTCTCACATTGACAGTGGCTTGACGAAAAATGCAGACTGACCCCTCACTCATCTGGTGCCTTCGGGAGGTGGAGATGTTTGAGATATATATCTCGAACTATCTACTTCTTTTGTAAGGTCTGATGGCGTAGTGGGTTAAAGCATACTAGTTATGCCAGCTACTGGAAGGTAGTTGTGCTTTCTGGGTTCGAGTCCCACTGGTGGGTGTTGTCCAAATATTGTTAATCTTCACTTGTGGTTTATGCAAGTATAGGCTTATAAGCTGGACACGAGTTCTCTCACATTGACAGTGGCTTGACGAAAAATGCAGACTGACCCCTCACTCATCTGGTGCCTTCGGGAGGTGGAGATGTTTGAGATATATATCTCGAACTATCTACTTCTTTTGTAAGGTCTGATGGCGTAGTGGGTTAAAGCATACTAGTTATGCCAGCTACTGGAAGGTAATTGTGCTTTCTGGGTTCGAGTCCCACTGGTGGGTGTTGTCCAAAGATTGTTAATCTTCACTTGTGGTTTATGCAAGTATAGGCTTATAAGCTGGACACGAGTTCTCTCACATTGACAGTGGCTTGACGAAAAATGCAGACTGACCCCTCACTCATCTGGTGCCTTCGGGAGGTGGAGATGTTTGAGATATATATCTCGAACTATCTACTTCTTTTGTAAGGTCTGATGGCGTAGTGGGTTAAAGCATACTAGTTATGCCAGCTACTGGAAGGTAGTTGTGCTTTCTGGGTTCGAGTCCCACTGGTGGGTGTTGTCCAAAGATTGTTAATCTTCACTTGTGGTTTATGCAAGTATAGGCTTATGAGCTGGACACGAGTTCTCTCACATTGACAGTGGCTTGACGAAAAATGCAGACTGACCCCTCACTCATCTGGTGCCTTCGGGAGGTGGAGATGTTTGAGATATATATCTCGAACTATCTACTTCTTTTGTAAGGTCTGATGGCGTAGTGGGTTAAAGCATACTAGTTATGCCAGCTACTGGAAGGTAGTTGTGCTTTCTGGGTTCGAGTCCCACTGATGGGTGTTGTCCAAAGATTGTTAATCTTCACTTGTGGTTTATGCAAGTATAGGCTTATAAGCTGGACACGAGTTCTCTCACATTGACAGTGGCTTGACGAAAAATGCAGACTGACCCCTCACTCATCTGGTGCCTTCGGGAGGTGGAGATGTTTGAGATATATATCTCGAACTATCTACTTCTTTTGTAAGGTCTGATGGCGTAGTGGGTTAAAGCATACTAGTTATGCCAGCTACTGGAAGGTAGTTGTGCTTTCTGGGTTCGAGTCCCACTGGTGGGTGTTGTCCAAAGATTGTTAATCTTCACTTGTGGTTTATGCAAGTATAGGCTTATAAGCTGGACACGAGTTCTCTCACATTGACAGTGGCTTGACGAAAAATGCAGACTGACCCCTCACTCATCTGGTGCCTTCGGGAGGTGGAGATGTTTGAGATATATATCTCGAACTATCTACTTCTTTTGTAAGGTCTGATGGCGTAGTGGGTTAAAGCATACTAGTTATGCCAGCTACTGGAAGGTAGTTGTGCTTTCTGGGTTCGAGTCCCACTGGTGGGTGTTGTCCAAATATTGTTAATCTTCACTTGTGGTTTATGCAAGTATAGGCTTATAAGCTGGACACGAGTTCTCTCACATTGACAGTGGCTTGACGAAAAATGCAGACTGACCCCTCACTCATCTGGTGCCTTCGGGAGGTGGAGATGTTTGAGATATATATCTCGAACTATCTACTTCTTTTGTAAGGTCTGATGGCGTAGTGGGTTAAAGCATACTAGTTATGCCAGCTACTGGAAGGTAATTGTGCTTTCTGGGTTCGAGTCCCACTGGTGGGTGTTGTCCAAAGATTGTTAATCTTCACTTGTGGTTTATGCAAGTATATGCTTATAAGCTGGACACGAGTTCTCTCACATTGACAGTGGCTTGACGAAAAATGCAGACTGACCCCTCACTCATCTGGTGCCTTCGGGAGGTGGAGATGTTTGAGATATATATCTCGAACTATCTACTTCTTTTGTAAGGTCTGATGGCGTAGTGGGTTAAAGCATACTAGTTATGCCAGCTACTGGAAGGTAGTTGTGCTTTCTGGGTTCGAGTCCCACTGGTGGGTGTTGTCCAAAGATTGTTAATCTTCACTTGTGGTTTATGCAAGTATAGGCTTATGAGCTGGACACGAGTTCTCTCACATTGACAGTGGCTTGACGAAAAATGCAGACTGACCCCTCACTCATCTGGTGCCTTCGGGAGGTGGAGATGTTTGAGATATATATCTCGAACTATCTACTTCTTTTGTAAGGTCTGATGGCGTAGTGGGTTAAAGCATACTAGTTATGCCAGCTACTGGAAGGTAGTTGTGCTTTCTGGGTTCGAGTCCCACTGATGGGTGTTGTCCAAAGATTGTTAATCTTCACTTGTGGTTTATGCAAGTATAGGCTTATAAGCTGGACACGAGTTCTCTCACATTGACAGTGGCTTGACGAAAAATGCAGACTGACCCCTCACTCATCTGGTGCCTTCGGGAGGTGGAGATGTTTGAGATATATATCTCGAACTATCTACTTCTTTTGTAAGGTCTGATGGCGTAGTGGGTTAAAGCATACTAGTTATGCCAGCTACTGGAAGGTAGTTGTGCTTTCTGGGTTCGAGTCCCACTGGTGGGTGTTGTCCAAAGATTGTTAATCTTCACTTGTGGTTTATGCAAGTATAGGCTTATAAGCTGGACACGAGTTCTCTCACATTGACAGTGGCTTGACGAAAAATGCAGACTGACCCCTCACTCATCTGGTGCCTTCGGGAGGTGGAGATGTTTGAGATATATATCTCGAACTATCTACTTCTTTTGTAAGGTCTGATGGCGTAGTGGGTTAAAGCATACTAGTTATGCCAGCTACTGGAAGGTAGTTGTGCTTTCTGGGTTCGAGTCCCACTGGTGGGTGTTGTCCAAATATTGTTAATCTTCACTTGTGGTTTATGCAAGTATAGGCTTATAAGCTGGACACGAGTTCTCTCACATTGACAGTGGCTTGACGAAAAATGCAGACTGACCCCTCACTCATCTGGTGCCTTCGGGAGGTGGAGATGTTTGAGATATATATCTCGAACTATCTACTTCTTTTGTAAGGTCTGATGGCGTAGTGGGTTAAAGCATACTAGTTATGCCAGCTACTGGAAGGTAATTGTGCTTTCTGGGTTCGAGTCCCACTGGTGGGTGTTGTCCAAAGATTGTTAATCTTCACTTGTGGTTTATGCAAGTATAGGCTTATAAGCTGGACACGAGTTCTCTCACATTGACAGTGGCTTGACGAAAAATGCAGACTGACCCCTCACTCATCTGGTGCCTTCGGGAGGTGGAGATGTTTGAGATATATATCTCGAACTATCTACTTCTTTTGTAAGGTCTGATGGCGTAGTGGGTTAAAGCATACTAGTTATGCCAGCTACTGGAAGGTAGTTGTGCTTTCTGGGTTCGAGTCCCACTGGTGGGTGTTGTCCAAAGATTGTTAATCTTCACTTGTGGTTTATGCAAGTATAGGCTTATGAGCTGGACACGAGTTCTCTCACATTGACAGTGGCTTGACGAAAAATGCAGACTGACCCCTCACTCATCTGGTGCCTTCGGGAGGTGGAGATGTTTGAGATATATATCTCGAACTATCTACTTCTTTTGTAAGGTCTGATGGCGTAGTGGGTTAAAGCATACTAGTTATGCCAGCTACTGGAAGGTAGTTGTGCTTTCTGGGTTCGAGTCCCACTGATGGGTGTTGTCCAAAGATTGTTAATCTTCACTTGTGGTTTATGCAAGTATAGGCTTATAAGCTGGACACGAGTTCTCTCACATTGACAGTGGCTTGACGAAAAATGCAGACTGACCCCTCACTCATCTGGTGCCTTCGGGAGGTGGAGATGTTTGAGATATATATCTCGAACTATCTACTTCTTTTGTAAGGTCTGATGGCGTAGTGGGTTAAAGCATACTAGTTATGCCAGCTACTGGAAGGTAGTTGTGCTTTCTGGGTTCGAGTCCCACTGGTGGGTGTTGTCCAAAGATTGTTAATCTTCACTTGTGGTTTATGCAAGTATAGGCTTATAAGCTGGACACGAGTTCTCTCACATTGACAGTGGCTTGACGAAAAATGCAGACTGACCCCTCACTCATCTGGTGCCTTCGGGAGGTGGAGATGTTTGAGATATATATCTCGAACTATCTACTTCTTTTGTAAGGTCTGATGGCGTAGTGGGTTAAAGCATACTAGTTATGCCAGCTACTGGAAGGTAGTTGTGCTTTCTGGGTTCGAGTCCCACTGGTGGGTGTTGTCCAAATATTGTTAATCTTCACTTGTGGTTTATGCAAGTATAGGCTTATAAGCTGGACACGAGTTCTCTCACATTGACAGTGGCTTGACGAAAAATGCAGACTGACCCCTCACTCATCTGGTGCCTTCGGGAGGTGGAGATGTTTGAGATATATATCTCGAACTATCTACTTCTTTTGTAAGGTCTGATGGCGTAGTGGGTTAAAGCATACTAGTTATGCCAGCTACTGGAAGGTAATTGTGCTTTCTGGGTTCGAGTCCCACTGGTGGGTGTTGTCCAAAGATTGTTAATCTTCACTTGTGGTTTATGCAAGTATAGGCTTATAAGCTGGACACGAGTTCTCTCACATTGACAGTGGCTTGACGAAAAATGCAGACTGACCCCTCACTCATCTGGTGCCTTCGGGAGGTGGAGATGTTTGAGATATATATCTCGAACTATCTACTTCTTTTGTAAGGTCTGATGGCGTAGTGGGTTAAAGCATACTAGTTATGCCAGCTACTGGAAGGTAGTTGTGCTTTCTGGGTTCGAGTCCCACTGGTGGGTGTTGTCCAAAGATTGTTAATCTTCACTTGTGGTTTATGCAAGTATAGGCTTATGAGCTGGACACGAGTTCTCTCACATTGACAGTGGCTTGACGAAAAATGCAGACTGACCCCTCACTCATCTGGTGCCTTCGGGAGGTGGAGATGTTTGAGATATATATCTCGAACTATCTACTTCTTTTGTAAGGTCTGATGGCGTAGTGGGTTAAAGCATACTAGTTATGCCAGCTACTGGAAGGTAGTTGTGCTTTCTGGGTTCGAGTCCCACTGATGGGTGTTGTCCAAAGATTGTTAATCTTCACTTGTGGTTTATGCAAGTATAGGCTTATAAGCTGGACACGAGTTCTCTCACATTGACAGTGGCTTGACGAAAAATGCAGACTGACCCCTCACTCATCTGGTGCCTTCGGGAGGTGGAGATGTTTGAGATATATATCTCGAACTATCTACTTCTTTTGTAAGGTCTGATGGCGTAGTGGGTTAAAGCATACTAGTTATGCCAGCTACTGGAAGGTAGTTGTGCTTTCTGGGTTCGAGTCCCACTGGTGGGTGTTGTCCAAAGATTGTTAATCTTCACTTGTGGTTTATGCAAGTATAGGCTTATAAGCTGGACACGAGTTCTCTCACATTGACAGTGGCTTGACGAAAAATGCAGACTGACCCCTCACTCATCTGGTGCCTTCGGGAGGTGGAGATGTTTGAGATATATATCTCGAACTATCTACTTCTTTTGTAAGGTCTGATGGCGTAGTGGGTTAAAGCATACTAGTTATGCCAGCTACTGGAAGGTAGTTGTGCTTTCTGGGTTCGAGTCCCACTGGTGGGTGTTGTCCAAATATTGTTAATCTTCACTTGTGGTTTATGCAAGTATAGGCTTATAAGCTGGACACGAGTTCTCTCACATTGACAGTGGCTTGACGAAAAATGCAGACTGACCCCTCACTCATCTGGTGCCTTCGGGAGGTGGAGATGTTTGAGATATATATCTCGAACTATCTACTTCTTTTGTAAGGTCTGATGGCGTAGTGGGTTAAAGCATACTAGTTATGCCAGCTACTGGAAGGTAATTGTGCTTTCTGGGTTCGAGTCCCACTGGTGGGTGTTGTCCAAAGATTGTTAATCTTCACTTGTGGTTTATGCAAGTATAGGCTTATAAGCTGGACACGAGTTCTCTCACATTGACAGTGGCTTGACGAAAAATGCAGACTGACCCCTCACTCATCTGGTGCCTTCGGGAGGTGGAGATGTTTGAGATATATATCTCGAACTATCTACTTCTTTTGTAAGGTCTGATGGCGTAGTGGGTTAAAGCATACTAGTTATGCCAGCTACTGGAAGGTAGTTGTGCTTTCTGGGTTCGAGTCCCACTGGTGGGTGTTGTCCAAAGATTGTTAATCTTCACTTGTGGTTTATGCAAGTATAGGCTTATGAGCTGGACACGAGTTCTCTCACATTGACAGTGGCTTGACGAAAAATGCAGACTGACCCCTCACTCATCTGGTGCCTTCGGGAGGTGGAGATGTTTGAGATATATATCTCGAACTATCTACTTCTTTTGTAAGGTCTGATGGCGTAGTGGGTTAAAGCATACTAGTTATGCCAGCTACTGGAAGGTAGTTGTGCTTTCTGGGTTCGAGTCCCACTGATGGGTGTTGTCCAAAGATTGTTAATCTTCACTTGTGGTTTATGCAAGTATAGGCTTATAAGCTGGACACGAGTTCTCTCACATTGACAGTGGCTTGACGAAAAATGCAGACTGACCCCTCACTCATCTGGTGCCTTCGGGAGGTGGAGATGTTTGAGATATATATCTCGAACTATCTACTTCTTTTGTAAGGTCTGATGGCGTAGTGGGTTAAAGCATACTAGTTATGCCAGCTACTGGAAGGTAGTTGTGCTTTCTGGGTTCGAGTCCCACTGGTGGGTGTTGTCCAAAGATTGTTAATCTTCACTTGTGGTTTATGCAAGTATAGGCTTATAAGCTGGACACGAGTTCTCTCACATTGACAGTGGCTTGACGAAAAATGCAGACTGACCCCTCACTCATCTGGTGCCTTCGGGAGGTGGAGATGTTTGAGATATATATCTCGAACTATCTACTTCTTTTGTAAGGTCTGATGGCGTAGTGGGTTAAAGCATACTAGTTATGCCAGCTACTGGAAGGTAGTTGTGCTTTCTGGGTTCGAGTCCCACTGGTGGGTGTTGTCCAAATATTGTTAATCTTCACTTGTGGTTTATGCAAGTATAGGCTTATAAGCTGGACACGAGTTCTCTCACATTGACAGTGGCTTGACGAAAAATGCAGACTGACCCCTCACTCATCTGGTGCCTTCGGGAGGTGGAGATGTTTGAGATATATATCTCGAACTATCTACTTCTTTTGTAAGGTCTGATGGCGTAGTGGGTTAAAGCATACTAGTTATGCCAGCTACTGGAAGGTAATTGTGCTTTCTGGGTTCGAGTCCCACTGGTGGGTGTTGTCCAAAGATTGTTAATCTTCACTTGTGGTTTATGCAAGTATAGGCTTATAAGCTGGACACGAGTTCTCTCACATTGACAGTGGCTTGACGAAAAATGCAGACTGACCCCTCACTCATCTGGTGCCTTCGGGAGGTGGAGATGTTTGAGATATATATCTCGAACTATCTACTTCTTTTGTAAGGTCTGATGGCGTAGTGGGTTAAAGCATACTAGTTATGCCAGCTACTGGAAGGTAGTTGTGCTTTCTGGGTTCGAGTCCCACTGGTGGGTGTTGTCCAAAGATTGTTAATCTTCACTTGTGGTTTATGCAAGTATAGGCTTATGAGCTGGACACGAGTTCTCTCACATTGACAGTGGCTTGACGAAAAATGCAGACTGACCCCTCACTCATCTGGTGCCTTCGGGAGGTGGAGATGTTTGAGATATATATCTCGAACTATCTACTTCTTTTGTAAGGTCTGATGGCGTAGTGGGTTAAAGCATACTAGTTATGCCAGCTACTGGAAGGTAGTTGTGCTTTCTGGGTTCGAGTCCCACTGATGGGTGTTGTCCAAAGATTGTTAATCTTCACTTGTGGTTTATGCAAGTATAGGCTTATAAGCTGGACACGAGTTCTCTCACATTGACAGTGGCTTGACGAAAAATGCAGACTGACCCCTCACTCATCTGGTGCCTTCGGGAGGTGGAGATGTTTGAGATATATATCTCGAACTATCTACTTCTTTTGTAAGGTCTGATGGCGTAGTGGGTTAAAGCATACTAGTTATGCCAGCTACTGGAAGGTAGTTGTGCTTTCTGGGTTCGAGTCCCACTGGTGGGTGTTGTCCAAAGATTGTTAATCTTCACTTGTGGTTTATGCAAGTATAGGCTTATAAGCTGGACACGAGTTCTCTCACATTGACAGTGGCTTGACGAAAAATGCAGACTGACCCCTCACTCATCTGGTGCCTTCGGGAGGTGGAGATGTTTGAGATATATATCTCGAACTATCTACTTCTTTTGTAAGGTCTGATGGCGTAGTGGGTTAAAGCATACTAGTTATGCCAGCTACTGGAAGGTAGTTGTGCTTTCTGGGTTCGAGTCCCACTGGTGGGTGTTGTCCAAATATTGTTAATCTTCACTTGTGGTTTATGCAAGTATAGGCTTATAAGCTGGACACGAGTTCTCTCACATTGACAGTGGCTTGACGAAAAATGCAGACTGACCCCTCACTCATCTGGTGCCTTCGGGAGGTGGAGATGTTTGAGATATATATCTCGAACTATCTACTTCTTTTGTAAGGTCTGATGGCGTAGTGGGTTAAAGCATACTAGTTATGCCAGCTACTGGAAGGTAATTGTGCTTTCTGGGTTCGAGTCCCACTGGTGGGTGTTGTCCAAAGATTGTTAATCTTCACTTGTGGTTTATGCAAGTATAGGCTTATAAGCTGGACACGAGTTCTCTCACATTGACAGTGGCTTGACGAAAAATGCAGACTGACCCCTCACTCATCTGGTGCCTTCGGGAGGTGGAGATGTTTGAGATATATATCTCGAACTATCTACTTCTTTTGTAAGGTCTGATGGCGTAGTGGGTTAAAGCATACTAGTTATGCCAGCTACTGGAAGGTAGTTGTGCTTTCTGGGTTCGAGTCCCACTGGTGGGTGTTGTCCAAAGATTGTTAATCTTCACTTGTGGTTTATGCAAGTATAGGCTTATGAGCTGGACACGAGTTCTCTCACATTGACAGTGGCTTGACGAAAAATGCAGACTGACCCCTCACTCATCTGGTGCCTTCGGGAGGTGGAGATGTTTGAGATATATATCTCGAACTATCTACTTCTTTTGTAAGGTCTGATGGCGTAGTGGGTTAAAGCATACTAGTTATGCCAGCTACTGGAAGGTAGTTGTGCTTTCTGGGTTCGAGTCCCACTGATGGGTGTTGTCCAAAGATTGTTAATCTTCACTTGTGGTTTATGCAAGTATAGGCTTATAAGCTGGACACGAGTTCTCTCACATTGACAGTGGCTTGACGAAAAATGCAGACTGACCCCTCACTCATCTGGTGCCTTCGGGAGGTGGAGATGTTTGAGATATATATCTCGAACTATCTACTTCTTTTGTAAGGTCTGATGGCGTAGTGGGTTAAAGCATACTAGTTATGCCAGCTACTGGAAGGTAGTTGTGCTTTCTGGGTTCGAGTCCCACTGGTGGGTGTTGTCCAAAGATTGTTAATCTTCACTTGTGGTTTATGCAAGTATAGGCTTATAAGCTGGACACGAGTTCTCTCACATTGACAGTGGCTTGACGAAAAATGCAGACTGACCCCTCACTCATCTGGTGCCTTCGGGAGGTGGAGATGTTTGAGATATATATCTCGAACTATCTACTTCTTTTGTAAGGTCTGATGGCGTAGTGGGTTAAAGCATACTAGTTATGCCAGCTACTGGAAGGTAGTTGTGCTTTCTGGGTTCGAGTCCCACTGGTGGGTGTTGTCCAAATATTGTTAATCTTCACTTGTGGTTTATGCAAGTATAGGCTTATAAGCTGGACACGAGTTCTCTCACATTGACAGTGGCTTGACGAAAAATGCAGACTGACCCCTCACTCATCTGGTGCCTTCGGGAGGTGGAGATGTTTGAGATATATATCTCGAACTATCTACTTCTTTTGTAAGGTCTGATGGCGTAGTGGGTTAAAGCATACTAGTTATGCCAGCTACTGGAAGGTAATTGTGCTTTCTGGGTTCGAGTCCCACTGGTGGGTGTTGTCCAAAGATTGTTAATCTTCACTTGTGGTTTATGCAAGTATAGGCTTATAAGCTGGACACGAGTTCTCTCACATTGACAGTGGCTTGACGAAAAATGCAGACTGACCCCTCACTCATCTGGTGCCTTCGGGAGGTGGAGATGTTTGAGATATATATCTCGAACTATCTACTTCTTTTGTAAGGTCTGATGGCGTAGTGGGTTAAAGCATACTAGTTATGCCAGCTACTGGAAGGTAGTTGTGCTTTCTGGGTTCGAGTCCCACTGGTGGGTGTTGTCCAAAGATTGTTAATCTTCACTTGTGGTTTATGCAAGTATAGGCTTATGAGCTGGACACGAGTTCTCTCACATTGACAGTGGCTTGACGAAAAATGCAGACTGACCCCTCACTCATCTGGTGCCTTCGGGAGGTGGAGATGTTTGAGATATATATCTCGAACTATCTACTTCTTTTGTAAGGTCTGATGGCGTAGTGGGTTAAAGCATACTAGTTATGCCAGCTACTGGAAGGTAGTTGTGCTTTCTGGGTTCGAGTCCCACTGATGGGTGTTGTCCAAAGATTGTTAATCTTCACTTGTGGTTTATGCAAGTATAGGCTTATAAGCTGGACACGAGTTCTCTCACATTGACAGTGGCTTGACGAAAAATGCAGACTGACCCCTCACTCATCTGGTGCCTTCGGGAGGTGGAGATGTTTGAGATATATATCTCGAACTATCTACTTCTTTTGTAAGGTCTGATGGCGTAGTGGGTTAAAGCATACTAGTTATGCCAGCTACTGGAAGGTAGTTGTGCTTTCTGGGTTCGAGTCCCACTGGTGGGTGTTGTCCAAAGATTGTTAATCTTCACTTGTGGTTTATGCAAGTATAGGCTTATAAGCTGGACACGAGTTCTCTCACATTGACAGTGGCTTGACGAAAAATGCAGACTGACCCCTCACTCATCTGGTGCCTTCGGGAGGTGGAGATGTTTGAGATATATATCTCGAACTATCTACTTCTTTTGTAAGGTCTGATGGCGTAGTGGGTTAAAGCATACTAGTTATGCCAGCTACTGGAAGGTAGTTGTGCTTTCTGGGTTCGAGTCCCACTGGTGGGTGTTGTCCAAAGATTGTTAATCTTCACTTCTGGTTTATGCAAGTATAGGCTTATATATATATATATATATATATATATATATATATATATATATATATATATATATATATATATATATATATATATATATATATATATATATATATATATATATATATATATATATATATATATATATATATATATATATATATATATATATATATATGTCGTACCTAGTAGCCAGAACTCACTTCTCAGCCTACTATTCAAGGCCCGATTTGCCTAATAAGCCACGTTTTCCTGAATTAATATATTTACTATAATTTTTTTCTTATGAAATGATAAAGCAACCCTTTTCTCTATGTATGAGGTCAATTTTTTTTATTGGAGTTAAAATTAACGTAGATATATGACCGAACCTAACCAACCCTACCTAACCTAACCTAACCTATATTTATAGGTAAGGTTAGGTTAGGTAGCCAAAAAAAGCTAGGTTAGGTTAGGTTAGGTAGGTTAGGTAGACGAAAAAACATTAATTCATGAAAACTTGGCTTATTAGGCAAATCGGGCCTTGAATATTAGGCTGAGAAGTGCGTTCTGGCTATTAGGTACGACATATATATATATATATATATATATATATATATATATATATATATATATATATATATATATATATATATATATATATATATATATATATATATGTCGTACCTAGTAGCCAGAACTCACTTCTCAGCCTACTATTCAAGGCCCGATTTGCCTAATAAGCCAAGTTTTCCTTAATTAATTTATTTACTATAATTTTTTTCTTATGAAATGATAAAGCTACCCTTTTCACTATGTATGAGGTCAATTTTTTTTTATTGGAGTTAAAATTAACGTAGATATATGACCGAACCTAACCAACCCTACCTAACCTAACCTAACCTATATATATAGGTAAGGTTAGGTTAGGTAGCCAAAAAAAGCTAGGTTAGGTTAGGTTAGGTAGGTTAGGTAGACGAAAAAACATTAATTCATGAAAACTTGGCTTATTAGGCAAATCGGGCCTTGCATAGTAGGCTGAGAAGTGAGTTCTGGCTACTAGGTACGACATATATATATATATATATATATATATATATATATATATATATATATATATATATATATATATATATATATATATATATATATATATATATACAATCTTTGGACAACACCCACCAGTGGGACTCGAACCCAGAAAGCACAACTACCTTCCAGTAGCTGGCATAACTAGTATGCATTAACCCACTACACCATCAGACCTTACAAAAGAAGTAGATAGTTCGAGATATATATCTCAAACATCTCCACCTCCCGAAGGCACCAGATGAGTGAGGGGTCAGTCTGCATTTTTCGTCAAGCCACTGTCAATGTGAGAGAACTCGTGTCCAGCTTATAAGCCTATACTTGCATAAACCACAAGTGAAGATTAACAATCTTTGGACAACACCCACCAGTGGGACTCGAACCCAGAAAGCACAACTACCTTCCAGTAGCTGGCATAACTAGTATGCTTTAACCCACTACGCCATCAGACCTTACAAAAGAAGTAGATAGTTCGAGATATATATCTCAAACATCTCCACCTCCCGAAGGCACCAGATGAGTGAGGGGTCAGTCTGCATTTTTCGTCAAGCCACTGTCAATGTGAGAGAACTCATGTCCAGCTTATAAGCCTATACTTGCATAAACCACAAGTGAAGATTAACAATCTTTGGACAACACCCACCAGTGGGACTCGAACCCAGAAAGCACAACTACCTTCCAGTAGCTGGCATAACTAGTATGCTTTAACCCACTACGCCATCAGACCTTACAAAAGAAGTAGATAGTTCGAGATATATATCTCAAACATCTCCACCTCCCGAAGGCACCAGATGAGTGAGGGGTCAGTCTGCATTTTTCGTCAAGCCACTGTCAATGTGAGAGAACTCGTGTCCAGCTTATAAGCCTATACTTGCATAAACCACAAGTGAAGATTAACAATCTTTGGACAACACCCACCAGTGGGACTCGAACCCAGAAAGCACAACTACCTTCCAGTAGCTGGCATAACTAGTATGCTTTAACCCACTACGCCATCAGACCTTACAAAAGAAGTAGATAGTTCGAGATATATATCTCAAACATCTCCACCTCCCGAAGGCACCAGATGAGTGAGGGGTCAGTCTGCATTTTTCGTCAAGCCATTGTGAATGTGAGAGAACTCGTGTCCAGCTTATAAGCCTATACTTGCATAAACCACAAGTGAAGATTAACAATCTTTGGACAACACCCACCAGTGGGACTCGAACCCAGAAAGCACAACTACCTTCCAGTAGCTGGCATAACTAGTATGCTTTAACCCACTACGCCATCAGACCTTACAAAAGAAGTAGATAGTTCGAGATATATATCTCAAACATCTCCACCTCCCGAAGGCACCAGATGAGTGAGGGGTCAGTCTGCATTTTTCGTCAAGCCACTGTCAATGTGAGAGAACTCGTGTCCAGCTTATAAGCCTATACTTGCATAAACCACAAGTGAAGATTAACAATCTTTGGACAACACCCACCAGTGGGACTCGAACCCAGAAAGCACAACTACCTTCCAGTAGCTGGCATAACTAGTATGCTTTAACCCACTACGCCATCAGACCTTACAAAAGAAGTAGATAGTTCGAGATATATATCTCAAACATCTCCACCTCCCGAAGGCACCAGATGAGTGAGGGGTCAGTCTGCATTTTTCGTCAAGCCACTGTCAATGTGAGAGAACTCGTGTCCAGCTTATAAGCCTATACTTGCATAAACCACAAGTGAAGATTAACAATCTTTGGACAACACCCACCAGTGGGACTCGAACCCAGAAAGCACAACTACCTTCCAGTAGCTGGCATAACTAGTATGCTTTAACCCACTACGCCATCAGACCTTACAAAAGAAGTAGATAGTTCGAGATATATATCTCAAACATCTCCACCTCCCGAAGGCACCAGATGAGTGAGGGGTCAGTCTGCATTTTTCGTCAAGCCACTGTCAATGTGAGAGAACTCGTGTCCAGCTTATAAGCCTATACTTGCATAAACCACAAGTGAAGATTAGCAATATTTGGACAACACCCACCAGTGGGACTCGAACCCAGAAAGCACAACTACCTTCCAGTAGCTGGCATAACTAGTATGCTTTAACCCACTACGCCATCAGACCTTACAAAAGAAGTAGATAGTTCGAGATATATATCTCAAACATCTCCACCTCCCGAAGGCACCAGATGAGTGAGGGGTCAGTCTGCATTTTTCGTCAAGCCACTGTCAATGTGAGAGAACTCGTGTCCAGCTTATAAGCCTATACTTGCATAAACCACAAGTGAAGATTAACAATCTTTGGACAACACCCACCAGTGGGACTCGAACCCAGAAAGCACAACTACCTTCCAGTAGCTGGCATAACTAGTATGCTTTAACCCACTACGCCATCAGACCTTACAAAAGAAGTAGATAGTTCGAGATATATATCTCAAACATCTCCACCTCCCGAAGGCACCAGATGAGTGAGGGGTCAGTCTGCATTTTTCGTCAAGCCACTGTCAATGTGAGAGAACTCGTGTCCAGCTTATAAGCCTATACTTGCATAAACCACAAGTGAAGATTAACAATCTTTGGACAACACCCACCAGTGGGACTCGAACCCAGAAAGCACAACTACCTTTCAGTAGCTGGCATAACTAGTATGCTTTAACCCACTACGCCATCAGACCTTACAAAAGAAGTAGATAGTTCGAGATATATATCTCAAACATCTCCACCTCCCGAAGGCACCAGATGAGTGAGGGGTCAGTCTGCATTTTTCGTCAAGCCACTGTCAATGTGAGAGAACTCGTGTCCAGCTTATAAGCCTATACTTGCATAAACCACAAGTGAAGATTTACAATCTTTGGACAACACCCACCAGTGGGACTCGAACCCAGAAAGCACAACTACCTTCCAGTAGCTGGCATAACTAGTATGCTTTAACCCACTACGCCATCAGACCTTACAAAAGAAGTAGATAGTTCGAGATATATATCTCAAACATCTCCACCTCCCGAAGGCACCAGATGAGTGAGGGGTCAGTCTGCATTTTTCGTCAAGCCACTGTCAATGTGAGAGAACTCGTGTCCAGCTTATAAGCCTATACTTGCATAAACCACAAGTGAAGATTAACAATCTTTGGACAACACCCACCAGTGGGACTCGAACCCAGAAAGCACAACTACCTTCCAGTAGCTGGCATAACTAGTATGCTTTAACCCCCTCCGCCATCAGACCTTACAAAAGAAGTAGATAGTTCGAGATATATATCTCAAACATCTCCACCTCCCGAAGGCACCAGATGAGTGAGGGGTCAGTCTGCATTTTTCGTCAAGCCACTGTCAATGTGAGAGAACTCGTGTCCAGCTTATAAGCCTATACTTGCATAAACCACAAGTGAAGATTAACAATCTTTGGACAACACCCACCAGTGGGACTCGAAAACAGAAAGCACAACTACCTTCTGTTTTCGAGTCCCACTGGTGGGTGTTGTCCAAATATTGTTAATCTTCACTTGTGGTTTATGCAAGTATAGGCTTATAAGCTGGACACGAGTTCTCTCACATTGACAGTGGCTTGACGAAAAATGCAGACTGACCCCTCACTCATCTGGTGCCTTCGGGAGGTGGAGATGTTTGAGATATATATCTCGAACTATCTACTTCTTTTGTAAGGTCTGATGGCGTAGTGCGTTAAAGCATACTAGTTATGCCAGCTACTGGAAGGTAGTTGTGCTTTCTGGGTTCGAGTCCCACTGGTGGGTGTTGTCCAAAGATTGTTAATCTTCACTTGTGGTTTATGCAAGTATAGGCTTATAAGCTGGACACGAGTTCTCTCACATTGACAGTGGCTTGACGAAAAATGCAGACTGACCCCTCACTCATCTGGTGCCTTCGGGAGGTGGAGATGTTTGAGATATATATCTCGAACTATCTACTTCTTTTGTAAGGTCTGATGGCGTAGTGGGTTAAAGCATACTAGTTATGCCAGCTACTGGAAGGTAGTTGTGCTTTCTGGGTTCGAGTCCCACTGGTGGGTGTTGTCCAAAGATTGTTAATCTTCACTTGTGGTTTATGCAAGTATAGGCTTATAAGCTGGACACGAGTTCTCTCACATTGACAGTGGCTTGACGAAAAATGCAGACTGACCCCTCACTCATCTGGTGCCTTCGGGAGGTGGAGATGTTTGAGATATATATCTCGAACTATCTACTTCTTTTGTAAGGTCTGATGGCGTAGTGGGTTAAAGCATACTAGTTATGCCAGCTACTGGAAGGTAGTTGTGCTTTCTGGGTTCGAGTCCCACTGGTGGGTGTTGTCCAAAGATTGTTAATCTTCACTTGTGGTTTATGCAAGTATAGGCTTATAAGCTGGACACGAGTTCTCTCACATTGACAGTGGCTTGACGAAAAATGCAGACTGACCCCTCACTCATCTGGTGCCTTCGGGAGGTGGAGATGTTTGAGATATATATCTCGAACTATCTACTTCTTTTGTAAGGTCTGATGGCGTAGTGGGTTAAAGCATACTAGTTATGCCAGCTACTGGAAGGTAGTTGTGCTTTCTGGGTTCGAGTCCCACTGGTGGGTGTTGTCCAAAGATTGTTAATCTTCACTTGTGGTTTATGCAAGTATTGGCTTATAAGCTGGACACGAGTTCTCTCACATTGACAGTGGCTTGACGAAAAATGCAGACTGACCCCTCACTCATCTGGTGCCTTCGGGAGGTGGAGATGTTTGAGATATATATCTCGAACTATCTACTTCTTTTGTAAGGTCTGATGGCGTAGTGGGTTAAAGCATACTAGTTATGCCAGCTACTGGAAGGTAGTTGTGCTTTCTGGGTTCGAGTCCCACTGGTGGGTGTTGTCCAAAGATTGTTAATCTTCACTTGTGGTTTATGCAAGTATAGGCTTATAAGCTGGACACGAGTTCTCTCACATTGACAGTGGCTTGACGAAAAATGCAGACTGACCCCTCACTCATCTGGTGCCTTCGGGAGGTGGAGATGTTTGAGATATATATCTCGAACTATCTACTTCTTTTGTAAGGTCTGATGGCGTAGTGGGTTAAAGCATACTAGTTATGCCAGCTACTGGAAGGTAGTTGTGCTTTCTGGGTTCGAGTCCCACTGGTGGGTGTTGTCCAAATATTGTTAATCTTCACTTGTGGTTTATGCAAGTATAGGCTTATAAGCTGGACACGAGTTCTCTCACATTGACAGTGGCTTGACGAAAAATGCAGACTGACCCCTCACTCATCTGGTGCCTTCGGGAGGTGGAGATGTTTGTGATATATATCTCGAACTATCTACTTCTTTTGTAAGGTCTGACGGCGTAGTGGGTTAAAGCATACTAGTTATGCCAGCTACTGGAAGATAGTTGTGCTTTCTGGGTTCGAGTCCCACTGGTGGGTGTTGTCCAAAGATTGTTAATCTTCACTTGTGGTTTATGCAAGTATAGGCTTATAAGCTGGACACGAGTTCTCTCACATTGACAGTGGCTTGACGAAAAATGCAGACTGACCCCTCACTCATCTGGTGCCTTCGGGAGGTGGAGATGTTTGAGATATATATCTCGAACTATCTACTTCTTTTGTAAGGTCTGATGGCGTAGTGGGTTAAAGCATACTAGTTATGCCAGCTACTGGAAGGTAGTTGTGCTTTCTGGGTTCGAGTCCCACTGGTGGGTGTTGTCCAAAGATTGTTAATCTTCACTTGTGGTTTATGCAAGTATAGGCTTATAAGCTGGACACGAGTTCTCTCACATTGACAGTGGCTTGACGAAAAATGCAGACTGACCCCTCACTCATCTGGTGCCTTCGGGAGGTGGAGATGTTTGAGATATATATCTCGAACTATCTACTTCTTTTGTAAGGTCTGATGGCGTAGTGGGTTAAAGCATACTAGTTATGCCAGCTACTGGAAGGTAGTTGTGCTTTCTGGGTTCGAGTCCCACTGGTGGGTGTTGTCCAAAGATTGTTAATCTTCACTTGTGGTTTATGCAAGTATAGGCTTATAAGCTGGACACGAGTTCTCTCACATTGACAGTGGCTTGACGAAAAATGCAGACTGACCCCTCACTCATCTGGTGCCTTCGGGAGGTGGAGATGTTTGAGATATATATCTCGAACTATCTACTTCTTTTGTAAGGTCTGATGGCGTAGTGGGTTAAAGCATACTAGTTATGCCAGCTACTGGAAGGTAGTTGTGCTTTCTGGGTTCGAGTCCCACTGGTGGGTGTTGTCCAAAGATTGTTAATCTTCACTTGTGGTTTATGCAAGTATAGGCTTATAAGCTGGACACGAGTTCTCTCACATTGACAGTGGCTTGACGAAAAATGCAGACTGACCCCTCACTCATCTGGTGCCTTCGGGAGGTGGAGATGTTTGAGATATATATCTCGAACTATCTACTTCTTTTGTAAGGTCTGATGGCGTAGTGGGTTAAAGCATACTAGTTATGCCAGCTACTGGAAGGTAGTTGTGCTTTCTGGGTTCGAGTCCCACTGGTGGGTGTTGTCCAAAGATTGTTAATCTTCACTTGTGGTTTATGCAAGTATAGGCTTATAAGCTGGACACGAGTTCTCTCACATTGACAGTGGCTTGACGAAAAATGCAGACTGACCCCTCACTCATCTGGTGCCTTCGGGAGGTGGAGATGTTTGAGATATATATCTCGAACTATCTACTTCTTTTGTAAGGTCTGATGGCGTAGTGGGTTAAAGCATACTAGTTATGCCAGCTACTGGAAGGTAGTTGTGCTTTCTGGGTTCGAGTCCCACTGGTGGGTGTTGTCCAAAGATTGTTAATCTTCACTTGTGGTTTATGCAAGTATAGGCTTATAAGCTGGACACGAGTTCTCTCACATTGACAGTGGCTTGACGAAAAATGCAGACTGACCCCTCACTCATCTGGTGCCTTCGGGAGGTGGAGATGTTTGAGATATATATCTCGAACTATCTACTTCTTTTGTAAGGTCTGATGGCGTAGTGGGTTAAAGCATACTAGTTATGCCAGCTACTGGAAGGTAGTTGTGCTTTCTGGGTTCGAGTCCCACTGGTGGGTGTTGTCCAAATATTGTTAATCTTCACTTGTGGTTTATGCAAGTATAGGCTTATAAGCTGGACACGAGTTCTCTCACATTGACAGTGGCTTGACGAAAAATGCAGACTGACCCCTCACTCATCTGGTGCCTTCGGGAGGTGGAGATGTTTGAGATATATATCTCGAACTATCTACTTCTTTTGTAAGGTCTGATGGCGTAGTGGGTTAAAGCATACTAGTTATGCCAGCTACTGGAAGGTAATTGTGCTTTCTGGGTTCGAGTCCCACTGGTGGGTGTTGTCCAAAGATTGTTAATCTTCACTTGTGGTTTATGCAAGTATAGGCTTATAAGCTGGACACGAGTTCTCTCACATTGACAGTGGCTTGACGAAAAATGCAGACTGACCCCTCACTCATCTGGTGCCTTCGGGAGGTGGAGATGTTTGAGATATATATCTCGAACTATCTACTTCTTTTGTAAGGTCTGATGGCGTAGTGGGTTAAAGCATACTAGTTATGCCAGCTACTGGAAGGTAGTTGTGCTTTCTGGGTTCGAGTCCCACTGGTGGGTGTTGTCCAAAGATTGTTAATCTTCACTTGTGGTTTATGCAAGTATAGGCTTATGAGCTGGACACGAGTTCTCTCACATTGACAGTGGCTTGACGAAAAATGCAGACTGACCCCTCACTCATCTGGTGCCTTCGGGAGGTGGAGATGTTTGAGATATATATCTCGAACTATCTACTTCTTTTGTAAGGTCTGATGGCGTAGTGGGTTAAAGCATACTAGTTATGCCAGCTACTGGAAGGTAGTTGTGCTTTCTGGGTTCGAGTCCCACTGATGGGTGTTGTCCAAAGATTGTTAATCTTCACTTGTGGTTTATGCAAGTATAGGCTTATAAGCTGGACACGAGTTCTCTCACATTGACAGTGGCTTGACGAAAAATGCAGACTGACCCCTCACTCATCTGGTGCCTTCGGGAGGTGGAGATGTTTGAGATATATATCTCGAACTATCTACTTCTTTTGTAAGGTCTGATGGCGTAGTGGGTTAAAGCATACTAGTTATGCCAGCTACTGGAAGGTAGTTGTGCTTTCTGGGTTCGAGTCCCACTGGTGGGTGTTGTCCAAAGATTGTTAATCTTCACTTGTGGTTTATGCAAGTATAGGCTTATAAGCTGGACACGAGTTCTCTCACATTGACAGTGGCTTGACGAAAAATGCAGACTGACCCCTCACTCATCTGGTGCCTTCGGGAGGTGGAGATGTTTGAGATATATATCTCGAACTATCTACTTCTTTTGTAAGGTCTGATGGCGTAGTGGGTTAAAGCATACTAGTTATGCCAGCTACTGGAAGGTAGTTGTGCTTTCTGGGTTCGAGTCCCACTGATGGGTGTTGTCCAAAGATTGTTAATCTTCACTTGTGGTTTATGCAAGTATAGGCTTATAAGCTGGACACGAGTTCTCTCACATTGACAGTGGCTTGACGAAAAATGCAGACTGACCCCTCACTCATCTGGTGCCTTCGGGAGGTGGAGATGTTTGAGATATATATCTCGAACTATCTACTTCTTTTGTAAGGTCTGATGGCGTAGTGGGTTAAAGCATACTAGTTATGCCAGCTACTGGAAGGTAATTGTGCTTTCTGGGTTCGAGTCCCACTGGTGGGTGTTGTCCAAAGATTGTTAATCTTCACTTGTGGTTTATGCAAGTATAGGCTTATAAGCTGGACACGAGTTCTCTCACATTGACAGTGGCTTGACGAAAAATGCAGACTGACCCCTCACTCATCTGGTGCCTTCGGGAGGTGGAGATGTTTGAGATATATATCTCGAACTATCTACTTCTTTTGTAAGGTCTGATGGCGTAGTGGGTTAAAGCATACTAGTTATGCCAGCTACTGGAAGGTAGTTGTGCTTTCTGGGTTCGAGTCCCACTGGTGGGTGTTGTCCAAAGATTGTTAATCTTCACTTGTGGTTTATGCAAGTATAGGCTTATGAGCTGGACACGAGTTCTCTCACATTGACAGTGGCTTGACGAAAAATGCAGACTGACCCCTCACTCATCTGGTGCCTTCGGGAGGTGGAGATGTTTGAGATATATATCTCGAACTATCTACTTCTTTTGTAAGGTCTGATGGCGTAGTGGGTTAAAGCATACTAGTTATGCCAGCTACTGGAAGGTAGTTGTGCTTTCTGGGTTCGAGTCCCACTGATGGGTGTTGTCCAAAGATTGTTAATCTTCACTTGTGGTTTATGCAAGTATAGGCTTATAAGCTGGACACGAGTTCTCTCACATTGACAGTGGCTTGACGAAAAATGCAGACTGACCCCTCACTCATCTGGTGCCTTCGGGAGGTGGAGATGTTTGAGATATATATCTCGAACTATCTACTTCTTTTGTAAGGTCTGATGGCGTAGTGGGTTAAAGCATACTAGTTATGCCAGCTACTGGAAGGTAGTTGTGCTTTCTGGGTTCGAGTCCCACTGGTGGGTGTTGTCCAAAGATTGTTAAT
>NC_091185.1:37297890-37355390 GCF_040958095.1 Procambarus clarkii | reverse complement strand
AGGGAAGCCCGCGAACAACAAAGGGAAGCCCTCGAACAACAAGAACGAGCAGCTGCCATACGAAGAGAAGAACAAGAACATGAGGCTGCCTTAAGAAGGGAAGAAATCACCCTCAGAGAACGTGAAACTACTTTGAGGAGAGAAGAACAAGAACGTGAGGCTGCCTTAAGAAGGGAAGAAATCGCCCTCAAGGAACGTGAGTTTGCAATGCTCCGTGAGCGGGAACGCTTACAGCTTGAAACCAAACAACGCGAGTTGGAGATACAACGTGAACATGACAAGCAACAAGCGACTCTGGCTCTTGAGTGTCGTCAACGAGAATACACGTTGGAAACTTCACACCTCGCTCAACGCCAGCAAGCTACTGCCAATCTTCCCGTCAGTTTTAATATATCACATGCAAGTAAGTTAATGCCATCCTTTGTAGAAGCAGAAGTTGATGTGTTTTTCACCACCTTTGAAACTCTTGCTAATCAACTCAGTTGGCCTGTCGACCAATGGGCCACACTTCTCAGAGTCCATCTTACAGGTAGAGCTGCAGTCACACTCAGTACTTTGGCGTCTGAGAATGACTACCACACTCTGAAACAAGCAGTGTTGGACGCCTACCTACTTTCCACCGAAAGTTATAGAAGGAAATTCCGTGACCACCTGAAGGCAAGTACCACTACCTTCCTTGAGTTTGCTAACACGAAACGGAGGTATTTCATGAAATGGCTGGAAGCAGCACATGTCTCTACTTTTACAGAACTCGTCAACCTGATGCTTGTTGAAGAATTCTTGAGGCGTGTGCCGCCTCCTGTCCGCCTCTACTTAGCAGATAAAGAAGAAACCGACTACCTGAAGTGTGCTAAGTCGGCTGACACTTACAGCCTCATCCACCGGCTGACACCCGAACCATCCTCCAGTAAGAAGTCGTGGTACAGTTACGAGAAGGTGAGCCCCGATCAAGCTGGTTCACAACTGTACTGCAAGTATTGTAGACTCTATGGACATACCATAGACAAGTGTGGTAAGTCTCAATACAAGGGAATCACTGACCAACAAAAACCCAAACCAACTCCTCCTAAGTCCGGTAAGCCTGTGATGAATGTTGGTGTTAATGTTAATGATCTTTCTCTTTTCAGTAACCACCTGTATACTGGAACTGTCTCTGCCAACGGTTCAAATCCGGAGGGACGTTTCAAATTGAAGATCTTGAGGGACACAGCGGCTCTTCAATCGATCATCTTGAAGTCGGCTGTGCCCAACATCACCTACACCGGAGAAACTGTCTTCATCACTGACCTCACTGCTACCACTCCATACCCTCTCGCCAGAGTCCACCTGGATTGTCCTTACGTGAACGGGGAAGTCCAAGTCGCCGTCAGGGAAAAGCCTTTTCCCATGCCTGGAGTGCAACTTCTCCTAGGCAACGACTTGGCAGAAGACCTGCAACCGACCAACCTGATCGTCATGGACAAACCCCAGGTGTGTAACTCTGTGCCAATAAACCCTATTCTAGAGTATGTTCCAGCAGAGGTTCAAGAGAGTGATGAAGTTTCTCCTCCGGTTCTCGTGACCACCCGTGCACAAGCCGCACGTCCACAGCCAGCTGACTCTACTGTTACCGCTGTCCCTCAAGACCCTCAGAAACTCCCCCCGCATCTGACCAAATTGGAGTTCCGTAAGTTGCAGAGGGAAGATCTTACTTTAACACCATTGTTTTTCCAGGCTGAGACTCAACCCGACAGTATTCCTGGGTTCTTCCTAGAGAACGACTTACTCTACCGCAGATATAGACCCAGTAAACTGAAGGAGGAGGACGATTGGGCCAACATCGAACAACTTGTGATTCCCACCAGCCTGCGGCCCACTATTCTACACCTGGCCCACGGAGCATTCTCCCACTACGGCTTCAACAAGACTTACCATGGGATTCGTCAAGACTACTACTGGCCAGGTATGGTAAATAACGTCAAACAGTACGTAAAACAGTGTCATACATGTCAGATGGCAGGCAAACCGAACATCTCCATTCCCAGAGCGCCACTGATTCCCATACAGGTGCCTGCGGAACCTTTCCACAGACTCATAATAGACTGTGTTGGTCCTTTACCTCGGACCAGTTCAGGTAACGCCTACATCCTAACCATCCTGTGTCCTACCACCAGATTTCCCATAGCAGTTCCAGTGAAGAACATCACGGCTGCTACGGTTATAAAACATCTATTGAAGATCTTCACTCAATACGGATTTCCCAGGGAGATTCAAAGTGACTGTGGTACCAACTTCACCAGTGATCTCTTCAAAAGGACACTGGAGGAGTTCAACATCAAACAGGTATTGTCCAGCCCCTATCATCCTGCTTCACAGGGTTCTCTTGAACGTAGTCATCAGACTATCAAAGCACTCTTGAAAAAGTTTTGTAGTGAAACCTCGAAGGATTGGGATAAGCAGATTGACCTTATAATGTGTATTTTCAGAAGTCTCCCCAATGAGTCCCTAGGAGTATTTCCTTATGAGATGCTCTACGGCCGTAAGTGCCGTACTCCCCTTAAGGCTTTCAAAGACTCTCAGAGATGCCACCTTCAGTGAGCATCAGAATGTGCCCCAGTTTCTTCAAAACCTTCAACACATTCTAGAGAGAGTCCACCGTTTTGCCCATAATAATCTATTGAAAGCCCAGGAGAGAATGAAGACTCATTACGACCAGACCAGCAAGGTAAGAAAATTCAAGCCGGGAGACTTCGTCCTTGCCTACTTCCCTATCCCAGGTTCACCTTTACAAAACAGGTTTTCAGGACCCTACTGCGTCAAAGAGTGCAGGAATAATAACAACTACGTAATAGAGACTCCAGATAGGCGGCGGAAGACCCAGCTGTGCCACGTCAACCTCCTGAAGCAATATAATGGTACTCCTCCCACTGTCCTAATTAACTATTCCACCTTCACAGAACCCTACATCCACAGTGAGACCTTCCCAGGTTCTCTTCCCGAAAGCACTGACAAGGAGTCAGCACTTTCTAATTCCGAAATCCTTAATGATCTTCCCAAATACTTTCAGGATAATCATAGTGCACCTCTCGTCAAGATCTTCAGAGAACATCAAGAGTTGTTCCGAGATGATCCCCAAGAGTGTAATGTTACCCAGCACGACATCCAACTGCTCCCCGACACCCGGCCGATTCGTCAACCCTTCTACCGAATCAGCCCGAGCAAGAAGGAAGTCATGCGTGCTGAGGTGCAGTACCTCTAGGATCATGGACTGGCTACACCTTGTGAGTCCCCCTGGGCCTCACCTTGTATCTTGGTGCCCAAACCCCAAGGTAAGGTGCGGTTATGTACTGACTATCGTAAACTGAACAATGTCACTGTCAAGGATGCTTACTCCTTGCCAAGGATAGATGACATCCTTGATGCCATTGGTAGTGCCCAGTACTTGTCCCAAGTGGACTTGCTTAAGGGGTACTATCAAGTGTGTCTAACGGAGCGCGCTAAAGAGATATCTGCCTTCATCACTCCTTTTGGACTTTTCAGATATGAACGCCTTCCTTTCGGACTATGTAATGCCCCGGCCACCTTTCAAAGAGCTGTCAACCGTGTCATCCAGGGCTTGGATAACACATACGCCTACCTGGACGATATCGTCGTAGCCTCCAACTCCTGGAGTGAACATCTGCTCCAGCTGCGACGTCTGTTCTCCAAGCTCCTGACAGCCGGCCTCACCATCAACCTGGGCAAGTCCACTTTCGCGAAAGGTAAAGTGCGTTATCTGGGTCATGTTATTGGGAGTGGCAGCATAGCTCCGTTAGACTCACACACTCAAGCCATCCAACAGTATCCACAGCCTACCACCAGGAAGCAGCTCCTGCGCTTCCTTGGTCTTGCCTCTTACTACCGTAGGTTTGTGAGGAATTTCAGTACAGTCGCCACACCTCTAATTCTATTAACCAGTCCCAAGCAACGGTATAATTGGACCATGCAGAAAACCGTTGCTTTCGAACAACTCAAATTCCTCCTCTGTTCTAACCCCATTCTCGCCTCTCCAGATATCACCAAGCCTTTCGTCCTTCATGTCGACGCCAGTGGTACCGGCGTTGGTGGTGTCCTGATGCAACAACGAGGCGAGGAGGTTCTACCTGTCAGCTACTACAGCTACAAACTGAAACCACACCAGAGGAACTACAGCACTATTGAAAAGGAGCTACTATCCATCGTCCTGAACCTCCAACACTTCGCTCCGTACCTACAAGGCGCCAGGTCTACCACCATCTTCTCAGACCACAACCCTCTCCGCTTCCTACATCAAGCCCAATTCTCCAACCAGCGTCTTCTACGATGGGCTCTGTATTTACAAGACTTCAACCTGGAGATCCGCTATATCAAGGGTTCTGACAACACCATAGCCGATGCCCTCTCCAGAGTTTATGAAGTAGAAGCGACTCCATCCATTACTCCACCACGTTACGACGTACTTCTTCCAGAACCGCAGGCTTCGGGGGAGAGTTGTGACAATAATCTCCTTCAAGAGATTGAGCCTGCTCTTCCCTCTACAAATACGTCGCAACAAACTATATAAAACTACTAGGGAAGAAATGTCCAACAACGACAACAACATCTCCAAGGTTTGCCAGAGCGCAAAACGTATGCAGCCAGGGACACCTGTTCAGACTCAAACCGCCAAACTACCTGTTGATCGCTGCCGGCTCCGCTGATTGGTCGCCGGTCTGGCTGCAACTGCACTCGCCCCCCCGCATACTACTTGATGTCTGGGGTCGCCACGACCTCAGACCTCAGAATATTCAGTGCTTCCACAGTTAACACTTCTCCCGGCTAGACGCAAGCGTATACTGAGAGAGGTGGTAGCTTAAAGCCAATATTCCAGCACCTTACCTTTATTTTGTATTGCACTTCTTGTTATTTTGTCTTAACGTAACTTTTCATTGTGTCATTTAATTATTCTTATTATTTTGATTGATTGATTTTATTATAAGAATTTGTTTGTCCATTTTATTCATGTTTTGATTTATTTAACGTAATTAAAATTTCATTGTTAAAGTTTACTTGTGTTTTGTGTGTCTTCTCCTTTCCTTACCACAGACGAAGTTCCAGTTTCTCTATTTTTTTTTTTATAACTATGTGACGAGGCCATACCCCTAGCCTTAAACAGCCGAACACCAACGCGTTACCGTCACAATATATATATATATATATATATATATATATATATATATATATATATATATATATATATATATATATATATATATATATATATATATATATATATATATATATATATATATATATATATATATATATGGTGACGGTAAAGTGTTGGAGTGTTGATGTTCGGCAGTCTTCCAATGGCAGGGGGCAATGCCTTGTCACATTTAAAAAAAAAAAAGAGACTGCTTGCCTGTTTGTCTGTGGTAAGGTAATTGGAAGACACAAAACAAAATATTAACAATGAAATTTTAATTACTTTAGAAAACAAGATATGAACAAAGACAATCCCTTGGCTTACGTAAAATTCAAAACAAGTCAACAAACAAAACATGAATAATTAATGCATGTAAAATTTACTCTAAAATAAAATGAAGTGCAAGATAATAATATTAATCAGGTGCTGAGAATACTGGCTTAAGCTGCCACCTCCCTTAGTACACGACAGCCAAGGCTTAGTCTACCAGCGAGAGATGTCAATTCCTAAGAGCACAGAGATATTCTGAGGAGTACGGCGTGTGCTGGCCCAGACTTCGACTCCAGTAGGGGGGGGGGCGTGAGTGCTGATGCAGGTGCGGTCGGCGACACACCAGCCAATCAGGAGCAGGCAGGCGGAGAATGGGTAGTTTGCTCGTTGAAGGCGGGCGGAGGAGCAGGCGTGTCGGGTGGTGCAAGGTATGCTTTGCTTCCTGGGCAAACCTTTGGCGATACTGGTGGACGTATCTTCAATATAGTATCTTGTACTTGTAATATGACGTGAATGATGTAGGGAAGAGCAGGCTCAATCTCTCTTGGAAGAGATTATCGTCACAATATATATATATATATATATATATATATATATATATATATATATATATATATATATATATATATATATATATATATATATATATATATATATATATATATATATATATATATATATATATATATATGCAGGCCCATCACCTCAACCACCAGCCTCAAAATCCCTTAAGGAATCCAGCTGGGATGGACCCATTGTAGACCAAGTTGCTGCAACAACACAACACGACATTGCTCGCCTCATAGCAGTAGCAGCCCCACATACAGGGAATTTCCTGTTAGCAACCCCAATATCGGCAAATGGCATGCGTCATACACCACACGCCCTCCGAATTGCTGTGGCCCTCCGCCTTGCTGCCCCAATCCACATCAGATATAGGTGTATTTGCGGCGAGGTGGTGGCCTACTCTGCCAAAGCACAGGGGGATGGCACTCGAGACACAGTGAAGTTAACGATATCATCAAGAGGAGCCGCACCACAGCTGGATGCCCAGCTGAAAGAGAGCCCGGTTACCTAACGCCCCGTAACTCTGATGCTCTTTTTGGTCGCCCAGATGATATCAGAGTATACCCCTGGAAGAATGGCAAGCAGTTGGTATGGGACTACACGTGCGTATCAACCCTGGCTAACACCTACATTGACCTCAGTGTTGCACAACCAGGTAGCACTGCCACCCACAGGGAAGCAGCCAAATCCCGTAAGTATAGAGAACTGGATCACCACTACAATTTTGTCCCCATTGCTTCTGAGACACTCTGCGCCTTGGGTAAAAGTGCTACCATTTTTTGAAGGAACTGGGTTCTAGGCTCATTGAAACAACAAGGGACCCTAGAGCTGCCAGCTTTCTTTTCCAGCGCCTCAGTGTGGCGATACAGAGGGGAAATGCGCACTGCATCCAGGGTTCCTGCCCGCCATCTGAGGAGCTGGAGGAACTCGACAACCTATGATAACCATCTTTGTAACCTATATGTAACTCCTTTTTTGCAACAAAGTTCAAATAAAGCAAATACATATGTGTACATACAAAAGAATAGGGGTGGTAGGAGAAGATAATATTAGTGTTCAGTGAGAAACCACAAGGTCTCCTCTCAATACTTTTTATTTTCTTCTCCGAGGCTATGGGTCCCCACATTGGCACCAGAGGTGGTACCCTCACAAACATTATATATATATATATATATATATATATATATATATATATATATATATATATATATATATATATATATATATATATACATATATATATATATATATATATATATATATATATATATATATATATATATATATATACATATATATATATATATATATATATATATATATATATATATATATATATATATATATATATATATATATATATATATATATATATATATAAGAATGAAAACTCACACCCCAGAAGTGACTCGAACCCATACTCCCAGGAGCAACTCAACTGGTAACTACAGGGCGCCTTAATCCACTTGACCATCATGGCCGTCAAAGGAAGTGATAGCCGAGGCTATTTAAGCCACTTCCCCGACGGCAACTCGGATGGTAATCTTGGGCATAGCATTTCACCAAATCACCTCATTTTTTGGGGCACACGTGAGGAACACAAATGCGAACAAGCCTGAATGGTCCCCAGGACTATATGCGAATGAAAACTCACACCCCAGAAGTGACTCGAACCCATACTCCCAGGAGCAACGCAACTGGTAACTACAAGGCGCCTTAATCCACGCATTTGTGTTCCTCACGTGTGCCCCAAAGAATGAGGTGATTTGGTGAAATGCTATGCCCAAGATTACCATCCGAGTTGCCGTTGGGGAAGTGGCTCAAATAGCCTCGGCTATCACTTCCTTTGACGGCCGTGATGGTCAAGTGGATTAAGGCGCCCTGTAGTTACCAGTTGCGTTACTCCTGAGAGTATGGGTTCGAGTCACTTCTGGGGTGTGAGTTTTCATTCGCATATAGTCCTGGGGACCATTCAGGCTTGTTCGCATTTGTGTTCCTCACGTGTGCCCCAAAGAATGAGGTGATTTGGTGAAATGCTATGCCCAAGATTACCATCCGAGTTGCCGTTGGGGAAGTGGCTCAAATGGTCTCGGCTATCACTTCCTTTGACGGCCGTGATGGTCAAGTGGATTAAGGCGCCCTGTAGTTACCAGTTGCATTGCTCCTGGAAGTATGGGTTCGAGTCACTTCTGGGGTGTGAGTTTTCATTCGCATATAGTCCTGGGGACCATTCAGGCTTGTTCGCATTTGTGTTCCTCACGTGTGCCCCAAAGAATGAGGTGATTTGGTGAAATGCTATGCCCAAGATTACCATCCGAGTTGCCGTCGGGGAAGAGGCTCAAATAGCCTCGGCTATCACTTCCTTTGACGGCCGTGATGGTCAAGTAGATTAAGGCGCCCCTGTAGTTACCAGTTGCGTTGCTCCTGGGAGTATGGGTTCGAGTCACTTCTGGGGTGTGAGTTTTCATTCGCATATAGTCCTGGGGACCATTCAGGCTTGTTCGCATTTGTGTTCCTCACGTGTGCCCTAAAGAATGAGGTGATTTGGTGAAATGCTATGCCCAAGATTACCATCCGAGTTGCCGTCGGGGAAGTGGCTCAAGTAGCCTCGGCTATCACTTCCTTTGACGGCCGTGATGGTCAAGTGGATTAAGGCGCCCTGTAGTTACCAGTTGCGTTGCTCCTGGGAGTATGGGTTCGAGTCACTTCTGGGGTGTGAGTTTTCATTCGCATATAGTCCTGGGGACCATTCAGGCTTGTTCGCATTTGTGTTCCTCACGTGTGCCCCAAAGAATGAGGTGATTTGGTGAAATGCTATGCCCAAGATTACCATCCGAGTTGCCGTCGGGGAAGTGGCTCAAATAGCCTCGGCTATCACTTCCTTTGACGGCCGTGATGGTCAAGTGGATTAAGGCACCCTGTAGTTACCAGTTGCGTTGCTCCTGGGAGTATGGGTTCGAGTCACTTCTGGGGTGAAAGTTTTCATTCGCATATAGTCCTGGGGACCATTCAGGCTTGTTCGCATATATATATATATATATATATATATATATATATATATATATATATATATATATATATATATATATATATATATATATATAAATATATATATATCTATATATATATATATATATATATATATATATATATATATATATATATATATATATATATATATATATATAATCATACACACTAATGATTTTAGTGAAAAACCATTGTCACTGGAGGTACCTTTAGGTTAGCTCCTCAATTATCACCCTAGGATGGTATAGACACTAATTAATCACTCAAAGGTGTAATGATTGTAAGTAAATTATATATATATATATACACAACTCAACTCAAGTTGATAAAAATTACACCCAAAATATGGTCTGTACCATTCATTAATGGTGCTAGGTTGTTCAATATAGTATAACTAGACTACGGTAATAAATGGGACTATGATGAACAATAAATAGTTCAACTAGTCAATGGTAATAGGGGACTAGGTTATCTATAAACACTAGTCAATGTATATCCTACCTTGTTTTGGGTTGGCAATTGGTAAATATTGTATAGTGAACAGTTGTGCAATATATATATATTAAATAATTCTCTATTTTGGAGAAATAATATACACAATTATTGATGATAGCCTCTTAATTAGCCTCTATGAAACTTCTAGTATTATGTAGAAGTATTAAATCTTATTAGTGACCTCGCGAAATTAACATCACAAAATTCGTGAATAATCTTGCGAGGGCGCAGCCACCAATTTCGCTGGCTTTAAAATAATCGCTGTCACTTCACAGAATAACACTCCACCAATTGATGAGTGACCATGAAACCGCTGGGTAAGGCTGGGCTGGGTTGAGGGGCTTTTGAGCTCACTTGAGGCTACGCTGCAGGTCTTTGACTGGCGATGTATTGTTATTGTATGACTCGCACTAGTACCAGTGTATTTAATGAACCAGTTCTGTACAATCTTGGTTCAAAGGACCATATAATGTGGGAACCGACTTGTAAGATTTTTATTTAATTTATATGAATTTAAATAGAATTTATATTTACGTTAATTTATATATTTCGATAGCAATTGTTATGATGTTAAGTGGACTGTATTTCTGCAATAATCTCACAAATCGATCCTTACACATTATGGAGGGGTTTATATTTAATTTATATATATGCTGCCAATAAAACTACGGTCGACCGAGCGGACAGCACGCTGGACTTGTGATCCTGTGGTCCTGGGTTCGATCCCAGGCGCCGGCGAGAAACAATGGGCAGAGTTTCTTTCACCCTATGCCCCTGTTACCTAGCAGTAAAATAGGTACCTGGGTGTTAGTCAGCTGTCACAGGCTGCTTCCTGGGGGTGGAGGCCTGGTCGAGGACCGGGCCGCGGGGACACTAAAAAGCCCCAAAATCATCTCAAGATAACCTCAAGATATTAGTATATAAATTGAGGAGGTTCCTCATCTTATTGTACAGCAGGCTTAGTCCACCAGGTGTAACTGGGATGTAGACACCAAATTATCTGTGTGTGAAGCTAGCTTCCATCACTCAAGCAACTGATGTACCAAGATTAATTCTTGCTTCCTCTTCTTCTTGTTGTCAAAGGGCACTAGCTGTAAAGCCGGAATCCTAATATATGACAGCTATATCAGAGAAAACACTGTATATTATATAAGATAAGAACCAAGGCTAAATTACCTGTATTTAGAGGCTCTTTCTCGTGCTAACCGGTTCGCCCTAGATCTACTAAAGATTAACTGGCCATAAATGATTAGATACACGGGTTTCGGTAAGACACTTCCCTTGTTTATGTTGATAGTGTGTTGATGATGGTTGAACACTAATTTAGTTTCCATAACACTTCGTCCAAGAGAATTATAGGAGCTGAATTTGCTCCCCAGTGCCTCTAGTTTTAACAATGGCTGACCTCTCTCGCCACTGACACCATGGCTCTCCTTGTCCAATGACAATTAGTGATAGAAGGGTCACATTTACTTTAATTTGGTACTGATAATTAAGTTAATTCAATTGAAATTTTTTATGATGTAATAAGTCCAAAGAATGCTGTATTAAGTATAATTCCCAGCAGAATAGCTGGTGAATTTATAGTACTATTTGGCAATGATATCCCATCTTCTATTGACGGAAAATTCCACTTCAAGCTACATTTTCTATGGGTAACTTGTGTATACAACAGCAGCAATATTATCTGCATATTGCATGTAATATTATTAAATGGTGTCGGATTTTCCGACATCCTCTCCCACAAAAAGCCCTAATTGATCCCAACCCCAGATTCTCTTGGCTACACCACCACAGACCCTTCTAGGTTCCCCATACCAAATTCTCTAAGCCCCTTCTCACCCCCTCCCCCCCCCCCCCAGATGTTCCATCCTAGGCCCTCCAACCCCAGACACCCACCATCACCCTACCCCAGTGGAATCAACATAAAATGAGGATGGAATGAAGAGGGTTTGTTTCAAGATAATGTACTCGAACATAGATGGGATTACAAGCAAGGCAAGTGAACTTAAAGAAAGAGCACAAGAAAGAAACCCGGATGTAATTGGACTCACAGAAACAAAACTCTGAGGAATCATAACGAATGCGGTGTTTCCCCTAGGACTGCACTGTAATAAGGAGAGAGAGAGAGAGAGAGAGAGAGAGAGAGAGAGAGAGAGAGAGAGAGAGAGAGAGAGAGAGAGAGAGAGAGAGAGAGAGAGGGAGAGAGAGAGAGAGAGAGAGAGAGAGAGAGAGAGAGAGAGAGAGAGAGAGAGAGAGAGAGAGAGAGAGAGAGAGAGAGAGAGAGAGAGAGAGAGAGAGAGAGAGAGAGAGAGAGAGAGAGAAGGAAGGAGAGGAGGCAGAGTGGCCTTACTGATAGGAAAGGAATGGAGCTTCGAGGAGAGGGTTATCCCAGGCTACGAGGGGTTCAGAGACTATGCTACAGGCACCATGACAATGGAAGGACCGAGAGTTATAGTACCAGTTATATGTAACCCTCCACTAAATGACAGAAGACCAGGCAAGAGTATAACAGAGACAACATGGCAGTCAACACTATAATTGAGAGAGCAACCACTGCTGCATGGAGAAATAGATCCCACTTGATCATCATGGGGACTTCAATCATGGAAAGACAGACAGGGAAAACAAGGAACCACACGGAGGTGAGGAAACATGGAGATTAAAACTGTTGGAAATGACAACATGGAACTTTTTAACTCAGCATGTCAAGGAATCCACAAGAATGAGAGGCAACGATTAACCAGCGAGACTTGACCTAGTCTTCACTCTGAACGACTCTGACATAAGGGAAATCGGTTTTGAAGCTTCTGTGGGAATGAACGATCACAGAGCACTGATTTTTTAGTATCTGGTCGAAGAAGGGTTAATATACTCAAGAAAAAGCCCAGAAAACAAAATTCTGGCATTCTAATAACGAAAATATGAGGAGATAAGTAAATTTCTAACAGATATAACTTGGGAAACTGAGCTCAGAGGAAAGACAGCCCAAGGCATTATGGACTACATCACACAGAAGCGTAATGAGGCAGCAACCAAGTTCATCCCAGTCCAAAATAAAAGGAAAGAAATGTAGACGAGAAACCCATGATTTAATCAGAGATGTTAGCTAGCAAAGCATATAAGTAAAAGGGCATGGAGAAACTACAGATATAACAGAACACTAGGGAGCAGAGAAAGATACCAGAGCACCAGGAATGAATACATAAGGGTGAGAAGAGAGACAGAAAGACAATATGAAAATGACATAGCAAGCATGGCAAAGACTCAACCTAAATTGCTGCATAGCCACATCAGGTGAAAAAACATTAATGAAGGAACACGTATTGAAACTGAGGATAGGAGCAGACGAATTCACTACAAACGACAAGGAGGTGAGCGAGGAACTCAATATGAAATTTCCGGAGGTCTTCACAGTAAGGGGAAGTTCAAGAGAGATAGGAGAGGAAAGATCTAACCAAACACCACTAGCGAAGTTTATAATTACCAGTGGGGAGGTGAAGAAACATCTGCTAGAGTTGGAAGTGACAAAGGCTATAGGCCCGGATGGAATCTCACTTTGGATACTGAAGGAAGGACCTGAAGCTCTGTGTCACCCTTTAGCCATGGAGTATAACAAATCACTTGTGACAGGTGAACTGCCAAAATCTTGGAAGACGGCCAATGTAGTCCCGATATTCAAGAAGTGTGATAGACAGGAGGCACTGAACTACAGACGAGTGTCATTAACTTGCAGACCATGCAAAGTGATGGAGAAGATTGTGCAAAAAAAAAAAAACTAGTAGAACATCTGGAGTGGAAGAAGTTTGTATCAAAACATCAGCATGGGTTAGGAGCTGGCAGATCGTATCTCACACGGTTGATTGAATTATATGACCAGGCAACAAAAATCAGGCAAGAAAGAGAAGGCTGGGCAGACTGCATATTTTTTGGATTGCCAGAAAGCCTTTGACACAGTACCACATAAGAGACTGGTGCATAAACTGGAGATGCCGGCAGGAGTGAAAGGGAAGGTACTCCACTGGATAAGGGAGTACCTGAGCCACAGAAGACAGCGAATCACTATGAGGGGTGAGGTTTCGGAGAGGCGAGATGTCACCAGTGGAGTCCCTCAATGATCGGTCCTTGGACCTACACTGTTCCCGATATATGTAAATGATCTCTCAGAGGGAATAGATTTGTTCCTCACAATGTTTGCTGATGTTGCAAAAATTTATGAGGAATTACACGTAGGAAAAAAATATGAGGCTACAGGATGACCTAAACAAACTGAATGAATGGTCCAACAAATGGCTGCTAAAGTTCAACCCAATTAAATGTAAGGTAATGAAACTAGGGGGGAGGAAATAGGAGACCAGACACTGGATAAAGAATGGGAGATGAAGTCCTTTACGAGACGAACAGAGGGGAAAGACCTAGGGGTTGATATTTCACCAAACCTGTCTACAGAAGCAAACATCGAATGCATAACATCGGCGGCGTATGCGAGGCCGGCTAACATCAGAACTGCCTTCAGAAACTTGAGTAAGGAATCTTTCAGAACCTTGTATACCACGTATGTAAGGCCAAACCTGGAGTATGCGGCCCCAGCATGGAGCCCGTACCTTGTCAAGCACAAGACGAAACATAAAAAAGTTCAGAGGTATGCCACTAGGCTAGTCCAAGAACGAAGAGACATGAGTTACGAGGAAAGGCTGAGGGTACTGCACGTCACGTCGCTGGAAAACAGAAGAGTTCGGGGAGACATGATCACCACATACAAGATTCTCAAGGGAATTGACAGGGTAGACAAGGATGAATTATTTAACATGGGTGGTACACGCACAACGGGACACAGGTGGATGCTGAGTACCCAAATGAGCCACAGTGACATTAAACAGAACATTTTCAGTGTCAGAATAGTTAGTAACTGAAATGCACTTGGAAGTGATGTGGCGGAGGCTGACTCCATACACAATTTCAAATGTAGATATGATGGAGACTAGTAGGCTCAGGAATCTGTTCACCTGTTGGTTGACGGTTGAGAGGTGGGACCATAGAATCAGAGCTCAACCCACTCAAGCACAACTAGGTGAGTACACTTTCCCACTCTCGCGTCTTCACTATACTACATCTCGTCCTCCTAAGGCTTCCCAACGCCAAAGAAACAGTCAATTTAAAGTGTCCTCTCCTAACCTACCACAGGACCCAAAACAGAAAATCGGGACAGTACGTCACTTTCTCGAGTCGCTTCCATTTTCTAGTAAGAATTTTTTTGACCTTGTTTAACGCATACGGGCGAAAAGCGACGTTCTTTGTAGGAGGACAGGTTGAATTAACTATTTTCATTACCCTCATTCTTGATCCCTTTATATGTATCTACTGACCCTCTGTGTCTTCCCATTTACACCCTCTCCCTTTCCCACACACACACACACACACACACACACACCCTTCTTGACACTTCCAGGCACTATCCCCGTATTCCTCCACATCCAACCATCTGACCCACCACTCACACCCACTCCACATTCCCTTGCAACCTCCCAGAACACATCATACCTGTCTCCTCCACATTCACCCTACAAATCTAACCACATACACCTTCCCATCCTCATACACACATGCTTTTCGCCTCACTCCCTCCCCCCTCTTTTCTTTACACATCTTCCAGTCTCGCCACATCACTAAACTTTTACTGAAACCAAATACATACTATCTGCATCCCTGTAACCGAAACGATATGCCAAGAACGCAAAGTTGTCGTCTGAACATTCGAGCTGTCTGTCAATATCTGAATACACTAATGTTTATTTGAATGGTAAGCTTTATAGGGACTTAAGCGTTAGGGACATATATCATATCTACCGACTTCATCGAGGGCAGTATAGTGTGGACCTTCCCTCAAGGAGACCAAAGTGAACAAACGCTAACCTTCCCATGACTCACAATTCAATCTCCTGTAATTCTGCAGAATTAAACGAGGATAACATCAACATGTAATTAAACACAACATCATCAATGCAATTGTACATTTTCTTCAGGATATTTGACATTGTATATACCTTATATAACCTGGACACTAGAGGATGAAGAAACACTAGATCTCTTTGTCTTTCCATTTTATTACAACATTTCACCAACTTCGTTACATCTTCAGGAATATAAGCATTGTACGGTGAGCACGCGTATATTAATATTATACATATACATATATATATATATATATATATATATATATATATATATATATATATATATATATATATATATATATATATATATATATATATATATATATATATATATATATATATATATATATATATTAATATAAGGGTAGGTTCATCTTGCACTATTACCCCAGTTCTTGAAAACGACTATGCCTTAATTGCTGCAGCGTCGAATTATTATAAACTATTATGCTCTAATCTCGTGAAAGTTAACATAAATTTTCCACTTATCAATAATTTAGACACTGCAGAGAAAACACGTGATATACTCTGTCAATTATTTTAGTGATGTTTGTCATGGATAACTCTGGCAATGATCTGGTGATGTGTAGAGACTATATGTTCCTTGATAAGGACTTAGTGTTTGTACATTATTAGGCTCCTTGAAAAGGATGTCGTTGTCTTGCCTATGTATTGAAATCGTTGGTGTTGACAGTCTCCAAGTGGGCATGTGAAGGAATAGACAACATTCGTCTATGTCTAGGATGTTGGCAGTCTTTTTGGTCTTAGAGTATATTATTAGTTCAATCTTCTGGTTGCTAAAGATCCCGTTTCTATCAATAATGATTTTCATGATTTTTCCGTTTTGTTGGCCGTAGAGAAGTTCCTGTAGAATATATTAACAGGAGAGACAGGTAATGTACCATTGGCAATGACCTATCAAGTAACATATTAACGTACATATAACCAGATCATCACTAGAGATATCCCTACAAATTACACAAAAAATATCGACAAATTCAGCGATTATATATGACTAGATATTTACGAGGCCTTACACATGAGACATACCAAGCCAACTGTCAACAACCAGCCAGCACTAGATGACTCTGATGAGCTTCGATAGAGCTCGGCCTCACACGCTTGGTGCCCTCGGTCCGAGACCCATACAGCCCAGGTGCATGGAATCGATGACTGCCATCTTGGACACATATAGGGATTGATAAGGTGTAATGAATAATGAAGATTAAGCCACCCAAGAGGCGGCCCGGGCATGAATAGCCCGTAAAAGGTGGAATGAGCCTATAAATCTTTAAGATGGCGCTTAACCTTCACCTCATCCAAGGTTATAAGTCACGTTACTGATAAACTTATAGTCACGTGAACTCTGCCTTTGATAATGTTGAAACAGGTTATCAAAATGCATCTCTTAGCGTTGCGACGTAATAAAAATGTAAAATGAGCTTTAGAGAGTAAAATTTTCAACTTCTTTCTCAAGTGAAGAAAAATATAAGAAAAATTTAGAAAATAGAAAAAAAAAGATTCTGGGCAGAATGGTAGTCCTGAGCTGCTAGTGGGAGACCACTTCTCTTCATCCCTCCCTCTGTCTCTCTTCCTGTTTTGTTACTCCTTCTCTTCTCGCTCCCTTGAAACGTTCCTCTCTCTCCCTTCCTACTTCCCTGGCTCTCAACCATCCCTTGCCTTCTGTTCCCCCCCATCTCCCTCTCACATCCCTTCTCTCTCTCTCTCTCTGTATATTTTCATCCTTTCTCTTTCCTCAATCACTCACCCTCTGAACATGCAGTGTATTTACCAGCAAATATACAACGGAGCCACATTTTTTTTTTACAATTGTTCATTTGTTACAACGTTTCAATAACGTTGTGCTTACGTTGATGGTGATCAGCAGGTGAAAACTGTTAAAACTCTCAGTAATACCAAACTACCATTCGCAGACTTCATAGGAGTCGCAATGAGAGTCGCTCCTTCTTGAAGGTGGGCAAAGGGACCGACCCTGACCTACACTCCAGCCTGAACATTCCCTTTCACTGTTCTAAATATATATTCTATAGTATCATATTTCGTTCTTTATAATTATTTATAAATGTTTCCGCTACACTTTCCTTGTTCAGGACGGTAACAGTGACAATTAAGAAAAATCTTTATTTACGAAACGATCTTTTTTTCCCCGCGAAATATTATCCTTTGCAATGGTCTATTAATATTCATGTGTGCTCTTGTAAGAACTGTGGTGTTTCCCTTCCCCCTGCAGCACCAGCCTCGCCTGCACCTTCGGGAGGGGGCAGACCTTTATGCTGGAGGCCGTTACTGGCTTCCCAGGGAAGTGTGTGTGCCTCTTCACCCCATCTTACGACGAGCTCCCTGTTCCCTGTTCTCCACACACATACACTTGGGTGGCTGTACATGTATATATATATATATATATATATATATATATATATATATATATATATATATATATATATATATATATATATATATATATATGCATATATATATATATATATATATATATATATATATATATATATATATATATATATATATATATATATATATATATATATATATATATATATATATATATATATATATATATATTAGTATATTTTGGTAGCAGTCTTTCCTGTAGACATATATTATTAAATATGACCGAAAAAGTAAGATTAATAATTCTAACACGAATTTTCTCGATCTTTCTTACGTTTCTTTTCACTGTTGATGGTAATTCAAAGATCAATTCACCAAAATTCATTTTTATTTCTAGTCTGATGCGACACTTGAGCGCGTTTCATAAAACTTATTACATTTTCAAAGACTTTAGTTTACAAACACACAACTGAAACTGAATAGAGCTTACACATCTTCGATTTTATATCTACATTTGGGTGAGGTGGCTGAGGTGAAAACAAACTTTCAACAATGGGTATTGAATGGGTATTAAATTCAAACACAAGACAGAACACGAAACAATGGGTATTGAATGGAAGTAATTGTAGAAAGCCTATTGGTCCATATTTCTTGATGCTTCTATATTGGAGCGGAGTCTTGAAGTGGGTAGAATATAGTTGTGCATTAATTGGCTGTTGATTGCTGGTGTTGACTTCTTGATGTGAAGTGCCTCGCAGACGTCGAGCCGCCTGCTATCGCTGTATCTATCGATGATTTCTGTGTTGTTTGCTTAGATTTCTTAGAAATCTTAGCTAAGATTTCTAAGATTTCTAAGTGGGGATGTAAGAATGTAAAAGGGTGGAGAAGACAAAGGAACAGGGAAGTGGGGCATGGTGGGAAGGAAGAGGGGATGCTGGAGTGGGAAATGGTGGGGACGGAGGAGTTTGGGATGGTGGGGACAAGGGGATGCGGGAATGGAGAATGGTGGGGGAGAACAAAGGGACAGTGAAGTGGGGCATAATAGGAAGGAAGAGGGGATGGTGGACTGGGGAATGGTGGGGAGGACGAGGGGACGGTGGAGTGGGTAATGGTTTTGAGGCCGAAAAGACGGGTGAGGGGGGAATTGTAGGAAGGACCGGGAGACAAGAACGGTTGCTGTGGCTCAGCAACGAACATGCTTTGCTGAGCCACAGCAACGGGTGGCCGGGTACTGCTAATATATATATATATATATATTGTGACGGTAAAGTGTTGGAGTGTTGATGTTCGGCAGTCCTCCAATGGCAGGTGGCAATGCCTTGTCACAGTTACAGAAAAAAAAGAGACTGCTTGCCTGTTTGTCTGTGATAAGGTAATGGGAAGACACACAAAACACAAAGTATAAACAATGAAATTTTAATTACTTTAGAAAACAAGATATGAACAAAGACAATCACTTGGCTTACGTAAAATTCAAAACAAGTCAACAAACAAAACAACATGAATAATTAATAGATGTAAAATTTACTCTAAATTAAAATTAAGTGCAAGACAATAATGATAATAAATCAGGTGCTGAGAATACTGGCTTAAGTTCCCACCTCCCTTAGTACTCGACAGCCAAGGCTTTGAGAGAGATGTCAACTTCTAAGAGCACAGAGATATTCTGAGGAATATGGCGTGTGCTGGCCCAGACATCGACTCAGGTAGGGGGGCGTGAGTGCAGGTGCGGTCGGTGACACACCAGCCAATCAGGAACAGGCAGGCGGAGAATGGGTAGTTTGCTCATTGACGGCGGGCGGAGGAGCCAGCGTGTCGGGTGGTGAAAGGTACGCTTTGCTTCCTGGGCAAAACGTTTGGCGATACTGGTGGACGTATCTTCAATATAGTATCTTGTACTTGTAACATGACGTGAATGGTATAGGGAAGAGCAGGCACCTTCCCGAGGGCACCAGATGAGTGTGGGGTTAGTCTGCATTTTTCGTCAAGCCACTGTCAATGTGAGAGAACTCGTGTCCAGCTTATAAGCCTATACTTGCATAAACCACAAGTGAAGATTAATAATATTTGGACAACACCCACCAGTGGGACTCGAACCCAGAAAGCACAACTACCTTCCAGTAGCTGCCATAACTAGTATGCTTTAACCCACTACACCATCAGACCCTACAAAAGAAGTAGAGAGTTCGAGATATATAAACATCCCAAATATCTCCACTTCACGAGGGCACCAGATGAGTGTGGGGTTAGTCTGCATTTTTCGTCAAGCCACTGTCAATGTGAGAGAACTCGTGTCCAGCTTATAAGCATATACTTGCATAAACCACAAGTGAAGATTAATAATCTTTGGACAACACCCACCAGTGGGACTCGAACCCAGAAAGCACAACTACCTTCCAGTAGCTGCCATAACTAGTATGCTTTAACCCACTACACCATCAGACCCTACAAAAGAAGTAGAGAGTTCGAGATATATATCTCGAACTCTCTACTTCTTTTGTAGGGTCTGATGATGTAGTGGGTTAAACCATACTAGTTATGGCAGCTACTGGAAGGTAGTTGTGCTTTCTGGGTTCGAGTCCCACTGGTGGGTGTTGTCCAAAGATTATTAATCTTCACTTGTGGTTTATGCAAGTATAGGCTTATAAGCTGGACACGAGTTCTCTCACATTGACAGTGGCTTGACGAAAAATGCAGACTAACCCCACACTCATCTTGTGCCCTCGGGAAGTGGAGATATTTGGGATGTATATATATCTCGAACTCTCTACTTCTTTTGTAGGGTCTGATGGTGTAGTGGGTTAAAGCATACTAGTTATGGCAGCTACTGGAAGGTAGTTGTGCTTTCTGGGTTCGAGTCCCACTGGTGGGTGTTGTCCAAAGATTATTAATCTTCACTTGTGGTTTATGCAAGTATAGGCTTATAAGCTGGACACGAGTTCTCTCACATTGACAGTGGCTTGACGAAAAATGCAGACTAACCCCACACTCATCTTGTGCCCTCGGGAAGTGGAGATATTTGGGATGTATATATATCTCGAACTCTCTACTTCTTTTGTAGGGTCTGATGGTGTAGTGGGTTAAAGCATACTAGTTATGGCAGCTACTGGAAGGTAGTTGTTTTTTCTGGGTTCGAGTCCCACTGGTGGGTGTTGTCTAAAGATTATATATATATATATATATATATATATATATATATATATATATATATATATATATATATATATATATATATATATATATATATATATATATATATATGTATATATATTTATTTATCTAACTTTATTTGAAAATGTCATTACACAAAAAAAGTTACAATATTGATTACATGCAGGGTGCAAGGCTGCTTGTCACAAGTTGTACAGCTCTTCCAGCCCCTCAGATGGCGGGCAGGAACCATGGATGCATTAAGTATTTCCTCTCTGGATTGCCACACTAAGGCGCTGAAAAAGAAAACTGGCAGCTCTAGGGTCTCTAGTAGTTTCGATTAGCTTAGACCCCCAACTCCTTCAAAAAGCTAGCAGCACTTTTACCCCAGGCACCAAGTGTCATTGAGGCAATGGGGACAAAATTGTAGCGGTGCTCAAGGTCTCTGTATTTACGTGACTTGGCCGCTTCCCGGTGATTGGCAGCTCCTCCTGCTTGTGTAGCACTGACGTCAACATAGGTATTGGCTAAAGTTGAAACGCATGTGTAGTCCCACACCAACTGTCTACCATTCTTCCAGGGGTTCACCGTGATTCCATCTGGGCGACCGAAAGGCTCATCAGAGTTGCGGGCCATTAGGTAACGGGGCTCTTTCTCTGCTGGACAACCGGCTGTGGTAAGGCTTCTCTTAATAATGTCATTGACCTCGCCGTGTCTTGCATGCCATCCTCCTGTCCTTTGGCAGAGAAGGCCATGCCGTCCGTATCTGTCGACCTCTGCCTTGTCGCAAATACACCTGTATTCGGTGTGGATTGGGGCAGCGAGGCGGAGAGCCACGGCAATTCGGAGGGCCTGCGGTGTGAGACGGGTGCCAGTTGCTGACATTGGGGTTGCTAATAGGAAATCACCTGCATGGGGAGCTGCTACAGCTCTAAGTCGGGCAGTGTCATGTGGTGTTGTCACAGCTTCTAGCAAAGTCGCAGGTTCTTGGTCGGCAATGGGGCGATCCCAGCTGGATTGCTTATGGGCTTCAGAAGGCGGTGGTTGGGGTGCTAGTCCTGCGAGAGAGACCCATTTGGTTGTGCAGTCTGTGAAACTGGGATCATGTACCCCAGCCTGTTGAACTAGGTGCTCAGGTAGGATTTCCTTCACCAAGTTGTCAGACCCCAGATATATATATATATATATATATATATATATATATATATATATATATATATATATATATATATATATATATATATATATATATATATTATATATATATATATATATATATATATATATTATATATATATATATATATATATATATATATATATATATATATATATATATATATATATATATATATATATATATATATATATATATATATATATATATATATATATATATATATATATATATATATATATATATATATATATATATATATATATATATATATATATATATATATATATATATATATATATATATATATATATATATATATATATATGCGAACAAGCCTGAATGGTCCCCAGGACAATATGCAACTGAAAACTCACACCCCAGAAGTGACTCGAACCCATACTCCCAGAAGCAACGCAACTGGTATGTACAAGATGCCTTAATCCACTTGACCATCACGACCGGACAAAATGAGGTGATAGCCGAGGCTATTTGAACCACCCCACCGCCGGCACTCGGATAGTAATCTTGGGCATAGCATTTTACCAAATCACCTCATTCTTTGGGGCACACGTGAGGAACACAAATGCGAACAAGCCTGAATGGTCCCCAGGACAATATGCAACTGAAAACTCACACCCCAGAAGTGACTCGAACCCATACTCCCAGAAGCAACGCAACTGGTATGTACAAGACGCCTTAATCCACTTGACCATCACGACCGGACAAAATGAGGTGATAGCCGAGGCTATTTGAACCACCCCACCGCCGGCACTCGGATAGTAATCTTGGGCATAGCATTTTACCAAATCACCTCATTCTTTGGGGCACACGTGAGGAACACAAATGCGAACAAGCCTGAATGGTCCCCAGGACATTATGCAACTGAAAACTCACACCCCAGAAGTGACTCGAACCCATACTCCCAGAAGCAACGCAACTGGTATGTACAAGACGCCTTAATCCACTTGACCATCACGACCGGACAAAATGAGGTGATAGCCGAGGCTATTTGAACCACTCCACCGCTGGCACTCGGATAGTAATCTTGGGCATAGCATTTTACCAAATCACCTCATTCTTTGGGGCACACGTGAGGAACACAAATGCGAACAAGCCTGAATGGTCCCCAGGACAATATGCAACTGAAAACTCACACCCCAGAAGTGACTCGAACCCATACTCCCAGAAGCAACGCAACTGGTATGTACAAGACGCCTTAATACATACTATTAATCTATATATAATATATATATATATATATATATATATATATATATTATATATATATATATTGTGTATATTATTAAATATTACCGTAAAAGTAAGATTAATAATTCTAAAACGAATTTTCTCGATCATTCTTACGTTTCTTTTCACTGTTGATAGTAATTCAAAAATCAATTCTCCAAAATTCATTTATATTTATCATATATTTACATAAGACTAGAAATAAAACTGAATTTTGGAGAATTGATTTTTGAATTACCATCAACAGTGAAAAGAAACATAAGAAAGATCGAGAAAATTCGTGTTAGAATTATTAATCTTACTTTTTCGGTCATATTTAATAATATATGTCAACAGGAAAGACTGCTACCAAAATATACTAATATATATATAAGTATATTTTGGTAGCAAAATATACTAATATATATATTAGTATATTTTGGTAGCAGTCTTTCCTGTAGACATATATTATTAAATATGACCGAAAAAGTAAGATTAATAATTCTAACGCGAATTTTCTCGATCTTTCTTACGTTTCTTTTCACTGTTGATGGTAATTCAAAAATCAATTCTCCAAAATTAATTTTTATTTCTAGTCTGACGCGACACTTGAGCGCGTTTCGTAAAACTTATTACATTTTCAAAGACTTTAGTTTATACACACACACACAACTTTAACTGAATAGAGCTTAAACATCTTCGAGTTTTTTATACCTACATTTGGGTGAGGTGACATGTTACAATAGTTTTGGATGAGGTGAAAATAAACTTTTAACACAAGACAGAACACGAAACAATGGGTATTAAAGGTAGGTGACTGCAGAAGGCCTATTTTTATTGGCCCATATTTCTTGATGCTTCTATATTGGAGCTGAGTCTTGAAGTGGGTAGAATATAGTTGTGCATTAATTGGCTGTTGATTGCTGGTGTTGACATCTTGATGTGTAGTGCCTCGCAGACGTCAAGCCGCCTGCTATCGCTGTATCTATCGATGATTTCTGTGTTGTTTGCTAAGATTTCTCCGGTGATGGTTTGGTTGTGGGAAGAGACTATATGTTCCTTAATGGAGCCCTGTTGCTTATGCATCGTTAAACGCCTGGAAAGAGATGTTGTTGTCTTGCCTATATACTTAGTTTTTTGAGGCTTACAGTCCCCAAGAGGGCATTTGAAGGCATAGACGACGTTGGTCTCTTTTAAAGCGACCAACGTCTTTAAAAGAAACCCATGTCTACCCATTTCATTATGTATGAGGTCAATTTCTTTTTATTGGAGTTAAAATTAACGTAGATATATGACCGAACCTAACCAACCATACCTAACCTAACCTAACCGATAAAGATAGGTTAGGTAGCCGAAAACGTTACGTTACGTTAGGTTAGGTAGTCGATAAACAATTAATTCATGAAAACTTGGCTTATTAGGCAAATCGGGCCTTGCATAGGAGGCTGAGAAGTGCGTTCTGGCTACTAAGTACGACATATACATATGTATATATATATATATATATATATATATATATATATATATATATATATATATATATAGATATATATATATATATATATATATATATATATATAGATATATATATATATATATATATATATATATATATATATATATATATATATATATATATATATATATATATATATATATATATATATATATATATATATATATATATATAGACTCCATCTATATATATATATATATATATATATATATATATAGATATATATATATATATATATATATATATATATATATATATATATATATATATATATATATATATATATATATATATATATATATATATAGACTCCATCTATATATATATATATATATATATATATAGACTCCATCTATATATATATATATATATATATATATATATATATATATATATATATATATATATATATATATATATATATATATATATATAGGGAGGCTGAGGGAGGCAGGGCGGCCACCTTCAGGGAGACCCAGAAAACTAACAAGTACAGGGACCTAGAACGTTGGTACAGGTTCGTGCCAATAGGCTCTGAGACTCTGGGCGCCTGGGGTAAATGTGCACTTAAGTTCCTGAAGGAGCTGGGCGAGGAACTCATTGGGAAGACTAGAGACCCAAGAGTGGCCAGTTTTATGTTTCAGCGCCTCAGTGTCCCTGTTCAGAGGGGAAATGCGTGCTGTATCTTGGGTACGCACCCGACCCCCGAGGAGCTGGACGAGGTCTTCGAACACTGATTGGTATATTGTTGTATAAGTGTGTGTTTTCTGTAAACTGTATATATATATATATATATATATATATATATATATATATATATATATATATATATATATATATATATATATATATATATATATATATATATATATATATATATATATATATATATATATATATATATATATATATATATATATATTTATTTATTTATTTATTTATTTTATGTTTCATTGAATATGACTGCATATTCTGTATTGATTATTTTCTTGTTTAGGACTATTTTCCCTCTGTCTAGTTCTCCTGCATCTTGATTTAATTCGAAGAGGATTTTTCCAATAGTCATCTTCGTTCGAGGTGAAGAAAAATCAATAAAAAATGTAGATTGTTTTACACTTATTGTCAAATTACACAACGTTTCGAACCTAAATGGTCAATTCTCAAGTGATGGGACAGCACATGGCATATTGGATTATACCATTATGAGGACAGGTGTAGACAAATGGATCAAACAGTGGGGTCAGGTGTAGGCATATGGATCGAACAATTGGGTTTATAGGTCTTTACAAATGGATCAAGAATGAGGCATAAAGGATAGAAGAGTAAGGCATAGAGTGTGAAGAATCAGGTAAAAATTGAGTATGAAATACAAAGATTAATCAGGTATAGTGGGCGCGGCATGTTGAGCAGTGTCTTCTATGTTGGCATCTTCATGTTTCGGTCTTGTTCTTATTCTCATGGTGGCAAAAGTGAACAGTTCTGTAATTTGGATATTCTTGGTGGGTAGAGTGAGTAGTTCTGTGATTTGGGTATTCATGATCGGTTGTTCTATTTTAATATCGATTCTTTCAAGAATTTGTAATCTTCTTACAACTTGGGTTTTGCCTATTATGCAAGTGTTTTAAAACATTGTTTACACAACATTTCTCTTGTTAGGGTGATCTCATGGGCTTGTATCTTGTGATATTCTGGGTGTACTGGACAGAAGATGACCGGTCAAAAGATCCCTCAGCTAGGTCGATGTCATACCAATGTACTTAAATTGAACGTTACAAACTTCATGGGAGCATGTGTACATTTTTACTACGTTGGACTGATGTAAAGGGTTCTCCGTCGGCTTCGGGGTAGTTTTAATTGGGATGTCGGTATTCTTCTTTGTTTTACAGAATATGATTAGGTAATCTTCAATTTGGTACCCCCAGAAATCACCTGAAACCAGCGCATAACATCACCCGGCCACGCATTTCTGTGGCTCAGGAGAAGCTACAGCAACCCTCCCTTGTCCTGCCATCCTCCCAACCATTTCCCCCTCCCCCATCCCTTCATTCTCCTAACCATTTCTCCACTCCCCCATCCCCTCGTTCTCCCCTCCATTCCCCACTCCCCCGTTCCCTCGTCCTCCCCACCATCTCCAACTATCCTTCCCTCCTCCTCCCCACCATTCCCCACTCATGAAGTGGGTAGAATTCTACCCACTGCAAGACTCCGTACCAATATAGAAAAATCAAGAGGAAGTATGGGCCAATAGGCCCTTTGCAGTTACTTTCATTCTTATGCTCTCATATCCTATTAATACCCATTGTTCCGTGTTCTGTCTTGTGTTAGTCACATGTTTGTTCACTTCATCCAAAACTGTTGTACCATATCACCTCACCCAAATGCTAGTATAAATATGGAAGCAAATGGCGTGTTTACAGGTTACAGTTATTTGTGTAAACTAAAGTCTTTGAAAATGTAATAGGTAATTAAGAAACGCGTTCAGGCGTCGCGTCAGACTAGAAATAAAAATGAATTTTGGAGAATTGATTTTTCAATTACCATCGACAGTAAAAAGAAACATAAGAAATATTGAGAAATTCGTGTTAGAATTATTAATCTTACTTTTTTGGTCATATTTAACAACATTTTTATTTATATAGATATCTACTTTATTTCTCTAATACGGCAAGTTCTCACTCTTACTTGCGTCGTGAGTTCTTCTCAAAGGATTTAGCTTGACACTGAAATGTTTACATAGAAAAACATTTTGTTCTCTACTAACAAAGTTTTATTTGCTTCTAAAATACGCAAACTGTTTAAAAGAAAACATTTCTTATATGTTTATTAAGTCTCTAAAGTTCCTTGCTTGAGAGCCATAATTTATCAGGTATAAAACCACACCAGAAAAAAAATAAGTTGCATGCAAACTCTACAATAACCAGAATCAGAATATTTATTCATAACAACTGGCACATAACTTTCCAGCTCTTCCTGAAATGAACAGGTGAGTGGCAGTGTAAATCAAACTAGCATGCAAGTGTTCACGTTGTACTGTCAGACTAGTTCACTCACAAGCTGTGTAAAATAGGCGATTCCCTCTACGAAATTCAAGAAAGAGATTCTTAGACCAAGCAGTCAAGGGTTACCAAACTCGCGAGGCTTCAGAAGATAAGGAAAGATGGAAATGGTTGAACCGGAGTGAATGAAAGTCGGTGAAGCGTCCATCACTGACTGGCCGGGAAGAGACTCCCTCCTATGTTCAAAATTACTTCTCTGGTGAGCACTCAAGCCAAGAAACATAAATTTAGTTCTGAAAGACGAAGGAAGCCATCAAACAGCAGGGATGTTTTCATTCTCCACACACACACACACACACACACACACACACACACACACACACACACACACACACACACACACACACACACACACACACACACACACACACACACACACACACACACACACACACACACACACACACACACACACACACACACACACACACACACACACACACACACACACACACACACACACACACACACACACACACACACACACACACACACACACACACACACACACACACACACACACACACACACACACACACACACACACACATACACATACCAAAGGTTTGCCACCAGGTTTCAAATGTTTGCCAACAGACTAGTACCCGAACTGAAGGGGTATTAGCTACAAGGAAAGACTACGGGAATTAAACCTCACGTCACTTGGAGACAGAAGAGTTAGGGGGGACATGATCATCAATACAAGATTCGCAGAGTAATTGATAGGGTAGATAAAGACAGATTATTTAACACAATTGGTACACGCACTAGGGGACACAGGTGGAAATTGAGTGCCCAGACGGTTGACAGGCGGCACAAAAGAGCCAGAGCTCAACCCCTGCAAGCACAGCTAGGTGAGTACAACTAGATAAATACGCACACACACACACTCTGAGTGACTGAGTGGACAGCACACTGGATACGTAGTCCTGTGGTCCGGAGTTAGATTCTCGGTGTCGCCGGAAACAGATGGGCATGAGTTTCTTTCACCCTGAAGCCCCTGCTACTTAGAAGTAAATAGGTACCTGGGAGTTACACAGTTGTTACGGGCTGCTTCCTGTGTGTGTGTGTGTGTACTCACCTAATTGTGCTTGCGAGCGTTGAGCTCTCGCTCTTTGGTTCCGCCTCTCAACCGTCAATCAACAGGTGTACAGGCTCCTTAGCCTATTGGGCTCTATCATATCTACACTTCTAACTGTGTATGGCGTCAGCCTCCACCACATCACTTTCTAATGCATTCCATTTGTCAACCACTCTGAAACTAAAAAGTTCTTTCTAATATCTTTGTGGCTCATTTGGACACTCAGTTTCCACCTGTGTCCCCTAGTGCGTGTGCCCCTTGTGTTAAATAGCCTGTCTTTATCTACCATATCAATTCCCTTGAGAATCGTAAATGTGGTGTCATGTCCACCCTAACTCTTCTGTCTTCCAGCGACGTGAGGTTTAATTCCTGTAGCCTCTCCTCATAGCTCATACCTTTCAGCTCCGGTACTAGTCTGGTGGTAAGCCTTTGAACCTTTTCCAGTTTGGTCTTATCCTAGACTATATATGGACTCCTTGCTGGGGCTGCCTACTTCAGGATTGGCATGTCATATATGGTATACAAAGTTCTGAATGATTCCTTACACAAGTTTGTGAATGCCGTTCTTATGTTGGCCAGCCTGGCATATGCCGCTGATGTTATCCTCTTGATATGGGCTGCAGGGGACAAGTCTGGAGTGATGTCAACCCCCAAGTCTTTTTCTCTCTCTGACTCATGAAGAATTTCATCTCCCAGATAATACCTAGTATCTGGCCTCCTGCTCCCTACGCCTATCTTCATTACATTACATTTGCTTTGGTTAGACTCTAACAACCATTTGTTCGACCATTCCTTAAGCTGGTCTAGGTCTTCTTGGAGCCTCAAGCTGTCCTCCTCTGTCTTAATCCTTCTCATAATTTTGGCATCGTCAGCAAACATAGAGAGAAATGAATCTATTCCCTCCGGGAGATCATTTACATATATCAGAAACAGGATAGGACCGAGTACAGAGCACTGTGGGACTCCACTGGTGACTTCACGCCAATCCGAGGTCTCAGCCCTCACCGTAACTCTCTGCTTCCTGTTGCTTAGGTATTCCCTTATCCACTGGAGCACCTTACCAGCTACACCTGCCTGTCTCTCCAGCTTATGTACCAGCCTCTTATGCGGTACTGTGTCAAAGGCTTTCCGACATCCCAGAAAATGCAGTCCGCCCAGCCTTCTCTTTCTTGCTTAAACTTTGTCACCTGGTCGTAGAATTCTATTAGGCCAGTCACGAAAGTTTTACCATCCCTGAATCCATGTTGGCGATTTGTCACGATGTCCCTTCTCTCCAGATGTGTTACCAGGTTTTTTCTTTCGATCTTCTCCATCACCTTGCATGGTATAGAAGTCAAGGGCACTAGCCTGTAGTTCAGTGCCTCTTGCCTGTCGCCATTTTTGTATATTTGGACCCCATTCGCCGTCTTCAATATTTCTGGTAGGTCTCCCGTCTCCAGTGACTAACTGTACACTATAGAGAGTGGCAAGCAAAGTATCTCTGCACACTCTTTCAGTACCCATGGTGAGATCCCTTCTGGACCTACAGCCTTTCAAACATCCAGATCCAGCAGGTGTCTCTTGACCTCCTCACTCGTAATTCCGAACCCTTCCAAGGCCGCCTGGTTTACTTCCCTTTCTCCTAGAACAGTGACCTCACCTTGTTCTATTGAGAAGACCTCCTGGAACCTCTTGTTGAGTTCTTTATACACCTCTTTGTCATTTTCTGTATATACCTGTCCTCGCCTGTTCTAAGTTTCATTACCTGTTCTTTTACTGTTGTTTTCCTCCTGATGTGACTGTGGAGTAGCTTTGGTTCGGTCTTGGCTTTGTTTGCTATATCATTTTCATAATTTTTCTCTGCTTCTCTTCTCACTCTAACATACTCATTCCTGGTTGTCTGGTATCTCTCTCTGCTTTCTGGTGTTCTGTTATTCCGGAAGTTCCTCCACGCCTTTTTGTTCAGTCCCTTTGCTTCCACACATGCCCTATTATACCATGGATTCTTCTTTTGACTCTCTGATTTTTCCCTTTGGGACGGGATGAACCTGTTTACTGCCTCCTGACACTTTTGAGTGACTTATTCCATCATATCTTGTACAGACATAGCTCTGAGTTCTGTGTCCCAAGGTATTTCCCTTAGGAAACGTCTCATCTTCTCATATTTCCCCTTTCGGTAAGCAAGCCTTTTGTTTCCTAGTTTATTTTGGGGGGAGATAATTCCTAGCTCTACCAGGTACTCAAAGTTTAAAATATCCGCTAAATATCTAAATAGTAATATCTTCTTGCTAAAGAGCAAGAAGGCTCCAACAGGACCGAATGGAATGATAAAGACAATGCAGCAGTGAATGAAATACTGAAGGCACTAGAGATGGAAGGGGCTGAGCTTAGAATTGAGAAGGTTTTCAGGCTAGGCTGATACAACAAAGACCGAAATCGTGTGTTAAAGATAGTGTTTGCAAACGAGAACACAAAGGAGATGATTCTAACAAGGAAAAGCCACATGCAACATGTGGGAGAACTAAAGAATGTATTCCTCCAGAGGGACATGACCAGCGTACCTCTGGCAAGGATCTTTAATGAGTCACTTATGTCAGGAGAATTGCTGAAAGAAGGCAAATGTCGTACCGATTTTCAAGAAAAAGGAAAGGGAGGAGCCATTTAACTGTAGACCTGTATCACTGACAACATCCCCTGTAAATACTTGAAAGAATAATTAGGCTAAGACTGGTTGCACACCTGTAAAACGTTAGGTTTGTAAACAAATATCAACATGGGTTCCAGAAAGAGAAATCTTGCCAAACAAACTTCTTGGAATTCTATGACAAAACTAGCTGTACCCGGCCACGCGTTGCTGTGGCTCAGCAATGCATGTGCATTGCTGAGCCACAGAAACCTTCCCCTATCTACCAATCCTCCCCAAAAATACCCATGCTCCGTCTCCTCATCCTCCAAACAATTCCTCACTCACTTGTCCCGTCTTCCTCTCAATCATTCCCCACTCCCCCGCTCCTCATCCTCCCCACTACTCCCCCCTTCTCCGTTCCCTTTGTCCTCCCCAACAGCCCCCACTCCAGCATTCACTCGTCATCCTAACCATTCCCCACTCCATAGTCCCCTCCTTTTCCCCACCGTAGGGAGAGATCTCCCACTCTCCCATCCCCTCGTCCTCCATACCATTCCCCCCTCCCCCGTCCCTCGTAATTTCCCGCAACCCCCATTCCTCTGTCCTCTTGTCCTCCCCACCTTTCTCCATTCCCCTCTCCTCTCGTCTCCACCATCCCCCAACTGCCCCTTCCTCTCGCCCTCCCCGCTATTACCCCCTTCCTTGTCCCCTGTTCCTCCCCACCATCCCCCCATTCCCGTACCTTTGCCATTATCAACATTCCCCAATCCCTTATTCGATGCATTCCCAAACGATTTGATGTTCCCATTGGAAAATTGAGAATATTAAATTATCTGATGTTCCCATCACTGATATATAAGACAAACAGTTAAAAAAAACTAAATGAAAAACAGTGAAAAAATAAACTATACTCAGGAAATGAACGGTATGGTAAACAGCACAGCTCAATTCCAACGCAATGTCACACACAAAAATTAAATCAAAATGAAAATCCTTTCAAATCTATGAAAATTCAATTCGTCAATGCAATCAGAAACATTGAAATGGAATCGTAACATATTAAGTATTGCGTGTGTTGCTCTTACAAGCAACAGAGGGCGCTGTTTCTTAAAAAAATTAATGATTTTACCTGTCACAGATGTTCTATCTATAATTATACTTACGAAATGGTAAACAACGCAGCTCAATTTCAACGCAATGTCACACAAAATAATTAAATCAAAATTAAAAAAAAATGAAATTTATGAAAATTAAATTTATCAATGAAATCGTAAACATTGAAATGAAATTGTAACATAATTAGAATAGCATGTGTTGGTCTTATGTGCAACAGATGGAGCTGTTCTTCAAAAGCACATGTTTTTGCTTGTCACAGGGGTGTCATCTATATAGTAGGTATATAAAAAGACTCGCCTATTCGAATGCAACGTTGTGTCAAAATTTCAGAGCAATCGTTGAAGAACTTTCGGAGATTACAGCGTGTGTTGCCCATGCATATGGTAGGTATATATAAATACGCGCCTATTCGAATGTAACGTTGTGTCAAAATTTCAAAGCAATCGGTAAAGAGGTTTCGAAGATTCGCCTCCCATAAAAAAAACACTTAAAAAATACAGTTTTTCAAAAAAACATTTTTTTCCCGTCGCAGACGTGACATCTATATAATATGTATATATATAAACCCGCTCAGATGCGAATGGAACGTTGTGTGAAAATTTCTAAGCAATCTGTGAAGAACTTTCGGAGATTAGCGATTTTGAACAAACAAACATTTCCATTTTTATTTATATAGATAACGAGGGTAAGGCAAGACAGAGAAGGTAGGGCAGATAGCATATTTCTGGACTGCCTATAAAGCCTTTTATACAGTACTACACAAGAGACTGATATTCAAACTTAAGCGGAAAGGCCCTAGCCTGGGTAAGAAACTACCTAACAGGAAGGAGCCAGAGAGTTACGGTAAGGGTACGAGAAGTCGGATTGGCGAACAATATCGAGTGGAGTACCTCAAGGATCGGTATTGGGACCAATTCTATATCTAATATACGATAAGGACATGTTTACAGGAGTAGAATCCTACATGTCGATGTTCGCGGATGACACAAAGTTGATGAGATGATTTGTCAGATTAGGATTGAAGGATCCTCCAAGAGGATCTGAACAAGTTACAGAGATGGTCAGAAATGGCTACTGGAGTTCAACACGAGCAAATGTAAAGTTTTGGAAATGGAACTAGGCGCAAGGAGACTAAAGGGACACAATGAAGGGAAACTATTACCTGTGAAGATTCAAGAAAGAGACCTGGGAGTGGAGCATTGACTCTTAGATCCCGCCTTTTTAACCATCAGTTGTTTATAGCAATGACTTTTGTCCTATTTCCCCTCTCATATCTAGTTTTTAAATTTAGGAATAGAGTTGGCTTCCACAACCTGTTCCTTAAGTGCACTCCATTTTTCCACTACTCTCGCGCTAAAAGAAAACTTCCTAACATCTCTGTGACTCATCTGAGTTTCCAGCTTCCACAAATATCCCCTCGTTCTGTTAGTATTCAGTGTGAACATTTTGGCTAGTTCCACTCTATCACTCCCCCTGAGTTTTATATTCGTTCCTGTCATATCCCCCCCTCTCCTTCCTTTTTTCTAGTGTCGTCAGGTTCAGTTCCTTCAGGCGCTCTTCATATCCTATCCCTCTTCCAGAAATATATAGTCTGCCCATCCATCCCTGTCCTGTTTTATTCTTCTTATTTTGTCATAGAATTCCAGGAGGTTTGTTAGGCATGATTTCCCTTCACTATATCCATGTTGATGTTTGTTTGCAAACCTAATGTTCTCTAGTTGTGCAACAAGTCTTATCCTAATTATTCTTTCAAGTATTTTGCAGGGGATGCTTGTCAATGATACAGGTCTATAGTTAAGTGCCTCCTCCTTATCTCCTTTCTTGAAAATTGGTAGAACATTTGCCTTCTTCCAGCAACTGTACTCACCTAGTTGTGCTTGCGGAGGTTGAGCATTGGCTCTTTGGTCCCACCTCTCAACCGTCAATCAATTGGTGTAAAGATTCCTGAGCCTACTGGGCTCCATCAAATCTACAAATGAAACTGTGTATGGAGTCAGCCTCCACCACATCACTTCCTAATGCATTCCATCTGTTAACTACTCTGTCACTGAAAAAAATTATTTATAATGTCTCTGTGGCTCATATGTGTACTAAGTTTCCACCTGTGTCCCCTTGTTCGTGTTCCACCCATACTAAAGAGTTTGTCATTGTCCATCCTGTCAATTCCTAAGAGAATTTTGTAGGTGGTTATCATGTCTCCCGTCTGATGTGTGTGAACTCACACATACCCACACAGAGGGATGAGAAGGGAGATATATAAACAGATACAGACATTGCCTTTGTCGTAACTTTACTCTCACCTTCCTCATTAAACTCACCTTCCTTCCTCAGTAACTGATGAATGATGCAGACTCTACATGGCATTGATTTATTTCCTCCCGTTTCCTTTCTGTGTTGAAGTTTACTCCCGCTAAATATTACAACATTTTACGAAGGTTCGGACTGTTAATTATGAAGTCAATTAAAGCCTTGTTAAGAATGGAAATTCAAAATTCATATGAAACGAAAAAAATTTAGCCAAAAAAAATTACTAAAAATCAAGCTCGTTAGCAGCAACTGAAATTTAAAATGCTTTGTGACAAAATGTTAGAGTCTGTATTATTATGTAGCGACCACAGCCATACCTCGTTACTGCTTCGTTGTCACCTCGTTACTACTGAGTATGAGGAGGTGACGGGCGAGCAATCCTGCTCAACACGTGCTGGCTGGCAGAGACAATTGAGGGATGGAAGGAAGTGCCTCGCGGTATATTAGATAAGATGCAACAATAACCAAAACAACACTGATCCCAAGTATGTGGAAAAATCACATTTGAACACTCGAGAATGCTGAACGCGTTTTCGGTTTAATTGGCCTTCTTTTGGCCGAAACGCTGTGCGTAATAGTGGCTTTAGACATCGAATGTACTAGCTCTATCTAGAAATCCAACATTCTGTTTATAACATCTTCCATGTATGTATTTTTACCTAAATAAACATTCATTTATTTATTTATTTATTAGAGCAATTAAAGAGTGAGTGGACTATCTCCCTCTAATGAAGGCGAATTGAGCCGAAAACGCATTCATCATTCTCTAATTTTCAAATGTGTTTTTTTCCGCATTAGACAGGATATGTTTAAGGAGGATAAGTAGGGAGCAACGAGAATCGGAGAAAGAAAAGCAAATGAGAAGTAAAGAGACCACAAAATGGTACAAACATTGCACAAGAACTAGTAAACCTGAAAGCATAGATTGAAAAAATGTGGGTTTGCCTATCTTAATGAGGCACCCCTTGATGGCAATAGAGAGGAGTGATTAAGTGACTGGATCATCCTTCACCTCTTTCCTTGTTAGACATGGAAATAACAACCCACTAGGGAAAAACAAAAGCAGCAGAGTTGTTATTACCAGCAATAAAATTATGTGCACAAATGGAGATGGAATTACAATTAAATTATGTAGAGATACATGAAAAAGTGGCATAAGACCAACCACACACTGTAGAAATAATGGAAACGAAATTAACAGGTTTTATTCAGAAAACATTTTTCTCACAGAAATATCAAGTAATCTGGAAAGGTTTGGTGAACACGAGATGGGAGGTGATATAACCTCTTAGCTTCAGTTACGCTGCTGCTTTTGAAGTAAAATCATTAGAGGAAATAGTCCAGGAAGATTACATACTAGGAAATGCAACAGTGAGGACATATTAAGATATGAAGAGGACATAAGAAGGATAAGATATGAAGAGGACATAAGAGGATAAGAAGAGTATATATTAGTAAAAACAACATAAGTAGCAGTATTTTACAATCGCCACCCAGCAACAGAATGCCTAGGGAAAAAATTAAACTACAAAAATTACCTAATTGTAATGAGAAAAGCAACTGCAGTGGAGAGGCGACGAATAGCTAAAATTCTGTTACTAAATTATTTTAACCGCAGAGAAATAGACTGGATAAACTGGGAGACCTTTGGGGGTAGTGATACAGGGCGGAGGAAACTGGTAAACACTTCTTAAAACAGCATATTTAAAACCAACAAGAGTTACAAAATGTATCATTAATACCAGACCTTTGATTACCCTCAATAAAGGAGGATGTTGAAAAGTTTCGTCTTTATTGAATATGAACTGCCTGTAAGAGTTAGCGACCACAGCATTATCATGGTTGAATACATAGTGGAGTTAGTTAGAAAATGAAATCTGTTGAGGAAGGTGAGAGACTCCAGACGTGGGGGCGACAATATGGCGAGGGACTTTCTGCACCAAGTTCAGTGGCACAGAGAACTGGAAGGGAAGATATCAAATTAGACGATAAAATCTATTTCATGGAAATATACAGATACAATGAAGATCACACGACTCAAGAAGATGAGTTTCAAGAAAAATATATGTACCCCTGGTTCAATATACAATATAAGGAAACTGTTCATAGGACCCCTCCAAAAAGACGAAAAAAAAGTAAACTAGCAACTGAGTACAATAGAGGCACTAAAAATAGCCAGACGTAAACTCGCCCAAGCCACCAGAGGCTGAAATTAGAGTCCCCGAGTTTCAAGAGTTACAGTCTACAGTCCCCGTGGCGCAGTGGTAAAGCACTCGCCAGTCGCTTTGGCATGGGTTTGTATACTGGCCGGGAAAGATTGATTGGGCGCTATTCCTTAACTTAGCCTCTGTTCATCGCAGCAGTGAATAGGAACCTGGCTGTTAAACGATTTGGCGGGTCGTATTCCGGGGAAAAATTAGGATTAAGGACCTGCCAGAAACGTTATGCGTGCTGGTGGCTTTACAACAATGTAAGAACTCTTGTATATATCAATAAATAAATACACACACACAAAAAGATGAGATATCACAGGGTATGGTCGACCCTTATGAATACAGTAATCTGTGACCGGATTGAAAGAAGCATTGCTGCGTCCTCACTGAGCCAGTAACCGGATTCTTTATTTTAATCACTGCTGTTGGGCTTAGTGCCTCTTCTTCATGGATTCCACCCCAAGTTAATAGTAATTTAATAAAAATTGACGGTAGCAACCCAGCAAACACAAATCATCTACAAAACGTTCGCCTATCTCCTTCCCATAGGTGTGGGAATGATTTGCATTGAGAATGGTGCAGGAGAGCCTTTGAGAAAATTTAATCAAAAAATCCAAACACAAAGGTTTTATTTTAAATTGTTTTTCTACAACTATTTTGTTCCAAATGTAAAACAAATAGTTTTTACATGTTTAAATATAAAATTTATGGTGTTTTTTGTAAAATTCATTAATAAATTGTGAATGATATATATTGGCTGAGTGAAACCTTTAAAATCCATTTAGTTATAATATGATCAGAAAAAAGTAGTTTTCCAAATTTTCTAAAAATCGCTCTTTTTAACACAATTTGACTCCTTATGCATTCCACTAAACACTATATCATGTTTAAATATATAATTTATGTATTATTCCCTAAAATAATTTATATAAATTATAAAAGCTGCTGGAAAGTGGTGTGAAAGAATCTGAAAACTTTTTGTTGTCTTATATATTGGCGTGTTCTTATTAACCATGTCTCAAGTGCACAGTTTATCAAACAAGAAGATTAACATTCGTCAACCCTTAAAATCTTATATGTTATCCTGCTGGTGCAAAATGGGTGAATCTTTAGGAACAGCTAGTATCTATATATGACAAATGGTGTTTTCCCTAACTCAAACAATGTAGGGTTTATTATTGTACACATATTTCTAATGACTCTTAGATGTTTACATTCTCTGAAGTATAATTGTGAAGGCTGTGTCCATCACTCTCAACACAGATTCTTAAACTCCTCTCTGCAGGTTCAACTATATAATTAGTTTCCATTCTAAATCTCCATGGACATTTGTATCCAAAATGAAACCAATGTGGTTTCCTTCAGCGCCTTCAGCCAGCACATTTGCTCATTCATTTCCACAGATTCCAACATGGTAGGGGATTTACAGAAATTTGGATATTCATATTGTTATATATTAAAAATATGAATGCAGTTCAATATGATAAGACAAATACATGAGTTTATGATAAATTCGTTTTCTGTGATATACCATTGATATGCTCTTTTTTCTTTAAACGGCAGACTAAACTAAATCACGATCGAAAGTATATATTGCTTTTTAAGAATTAAGCTCCACCACTGACCGCCAATTAAGTGCTCACATCAACAGAGTTGATGTATAAATGGTCAACGCTCAACACAGTTAGTATAAATGGGGTTAAGTCAGAGTTAGAAAATGTTGTAGGTTGAGTACCTCAAAGCTCTGTCCTGGGACCTCTTTTGTTTATAATACTCAAATCAAATCAAATGTTTATTTAGGTAAGGTACATACATACAAGAGATTTTACAAAGAGTAATGAGTTTATAGATAGGGCTAGTACATACAATGCCTAAAGCCACTATTACGCAAAGCGTTTCGGGCATGAAAAACAAAGGGATGAGGTAGCTCAAGCTATTCTCACCCCATTCAGTACAACGTGTTAATACATACATAGACACACATCACAAATAAACATATTACCAAACATTCTGAGAGATAAACATATACATTTCCTCCTTTACAAGTAGTATGTTATCAGACGTACACACAAATACTTTTATGACCTAGGTATACTGTATAGACAATTTGCAAGACACCTGCAGATAATTCAACAAAATATTACAGTCTTGGTGCAAAATTCTTATATCTCACAAGAATATCATCAACCTTTCCGTTGTGACACATCCAGGCTATTTGTTCAGGAACAGTCCTTATCTCAGTGTTTCTATATACATTAATCAACGGACAATCAAGAACATAATGGGCTAGGGTGTGAGACCTTAACATACCACATAGTTTACACTTCGTGTCATTATCATGAACATCTATCCCATATTCCCAGTAATATTTGTACCCAAGCCTGAGCCGCATGTACACAGAGTCACTCCAAGCATTTCTCCTTTTACCATAAGTGAAATGGGTGTTTTGACTCACATACATGTAGTGTTGCATGATTTGACTACTCTCATACATTATCTCTCTCCTCTCCACTCCCGCCTGTGCCTGAATATTTCTGATTTTGCTTCTTATTTGTCTCATTGTGAATTCACATTCAATGTCAACTTGTGGTTTTGATGTGGCACGTTTGGCCAAGTCATCCGCCACCTCGTTGAGCACTATTCCAACATGAGATGGAACAGTTCAATATGAGTTAATTAGTTTAGTTCATTTATTATGCACCCCATACCCATCTTGTGGGCGGTAGTGGAAAGGGTTACAGAGGTACATAATGGGCTCAGGGACTGAACCCCACAATTCATTTAGCTAAGCAAGTTACAATCTTGATGAGCTAGTTACAAAATTCAATATAAGTCATTACATCAACAATGGGTTCGAGATCGACCTCAAGTACAGGTTCTAAATTAAGGAACTGACATATGTGGAGAGCTAGTGTCACAATTTATATGTTTGTCCTGCACACCGCCCCCCATCCAGTGGGCAGCGGTGGATAGGTTACAATCACTTAGTTGTTATCTACAGTTAGCAAACTGGGGATATTTGGCTAAAATTTCTGGTAGCAGATCATTTTGAATGAAATATTGACACACCGCTGGAACATTGGTTATAGAATTGTCTCTAAATTCATGTATCTTTTCGCACTCCATCACATAGTGACGGAGGGTGTGCGAATAATTTTGTTGACACAGTTTACATTTGGTCAGGTCTACATCAGCAGATAATGAGAATTCCCAGAGATACTTGTAACCGAGTCTAAACCGAGCAGTAGTAACATCTAGAAGTCTGCTGATTTTATTGGATGATCCATAGATGTGTGGCTCCTCTTGCATGATAGTATGATGATAGATGGAATTACTGGTGTCAATTTCACTTTGCCTCAGATCTACAAGATCTTGTTGAAGTTCTCGGTGTACTGCTGCTCTCAGATTCCTCATTGACAATCCAAGGTTACACTCAACGGCTCCTTTAAAGGCAGATTCTTTGGATAACTTATCAGCTCTATCATGCATTCGGAGCCCAACATTAAGCTCAAGCTTAAGCTTAACATTAAGCTTAAGCCCAGCATCAACATTAAGAATTTAAAACCAAAAGTACAAAGTGCGATGAGTACTCACAATAACCTTAAGCGTCAAAACAAAAATGTGTATACTCTTTTTACTTTCCTGACCTTAGTTCTCGAGCTACGTATTTCATTTTGATATCAACGTGTTCGCAATAACATTCTCTAGAAGAACATCAGTAAAAACGGTCACAAAAAGTTATATGGATACCAGCACCAAATAAATACCTACGTAGATGACTCGCCGTGAGTGCCCAACAGCAACAAAATGATTTTACTCTTGGGATTGTTATCACTTCCACACTTGTCCTACAGCGTTAATTTTGGTATCAATGGACTCGCAATGAAATCCCCAACATGGTGATATGAATATAAATGTAGAATAATGGTCGCGGCCCACCCGCAAGAGTGTGGGAAGTGGCGGAACTGTTACCCAGTATTGGTGACACGACGAAGCATGGGCGATACAGCGCTTTGAAAGTTTATAATTATTTCACTGTCCTGACATTATTATTGTATGTACGTCATTCATTTTTGTGCCAATGTTTTTGCAATAGAATGTTCTATGAGTCCGTAGGTATAAAAGAGCAACAAAGCGTAAGATAGAATAGCACCATATATAAAACAACGCTGGAACATATCAGTGAGCGTCAAACACACACTAAATGTTTTTACTGTTGTTATGTTTGTTATGTTATCTGTTATAGATAGGAGCTGCCTGGTATGGGCCAATAGGCCTTCTGCAGTTACCTTTGTTCTTATATTTTTGCCCTGTAACGTAAATGGTTATAGAGGCACATATATGGGCTTAGGGACTGAACCCCACACTACATTTAGCTAAGCTGGTTACAATCTTGATGATATAGTTACAAAATTCAGTATAAGTCGTCACATTTTCAATGGGTTCGAGATCAACCACAATTTCCTGAATGGATATAACAAAGGGGATATTAATAGGGTATTAAAATTGTCAACACAAGATAGAACACGAAACAATGGGTATAAATTGGATAAGTTTAGATTTAGGAAAGACTTGGGTAAATACTGGGTCAGTAACAGGGTTGTTGATTTGTGGAATTTTTCTTAACTTATAAATTTATCTTTATTTATCTTAAACTGGTTGGGAGAGGTACAGTTTTTAACATAATTGGGAAGGTCATTCCACATTCGAGGTCCCTTGATTTGTAAAGCATTTCTAGTTTGACTAAGTCGTACTCTTGGAATATCAAATAGGTATTTGTTTCTGGTGTGGTGCTCATGGGATCTGTTACAACCTTCTAGGAAGCTTTTAAGGGCAGGATTGACATTACAGTGCAGCGTTTGATATATATAAAATACACATGAGAGTATGTGCAGGGACTTAATATCTAACATATTCAGAGATTTGAGTGAGGGGTCCATATATACTGCCCGGTTGCCTGAAATGCTATGCCTACTATAGTGGCTTTAGGTATTGTATGCACTAGCTCTATCTATAAATCCAACATTATGTTTGTAAATCAACTATGTATGTACTTTCCTGAATAAAATTGACTTTACTGTACACTTATATTCTCTGTGGATTTGTTATCCCCTATCGTTTGGGAGAAAAAAAATGACTAATACGTTCAGCGAATGACTTTGACTTCAACTTCACTTTGACTTCGTTCATGTCATCGTATTTTCCGTAATATATAAAGGTTATGACAATGAAATTATATTATTGTGTGCAAATAAATTTGAAATTTCATGTATCCTAAAAATAGTAAAATAAAGAATAAGAATAATTAAATAATTGTTGTAGTAAATTGTCACACGTTCATCATACGCAAACGAACACACAGTGTGGAGCGTCAGTACAAGATCGCTGCCATTTTAAAACACGGCTTCGAATGTAAGTAATGTTTTTCTTGTACTAACACTGTGTTATACAATAGATTAGGTCTTGAATTCACAAATTTAGTTGTTACATCTGACAGAGTATGTTAGACGGTGTAATGCTGGTCCATGTTGACGTATTTGTGGGCTTGGTTGGTTTAAATGTGATGGCACCCCAATATGGGCACCCCACAACTGCTGCATATTCTAGCTTTGGACTAACAAAAGTGGTGAACAATTTCTTTAGTATTTCACCATCCATGTATTTAAAAGCAATTCTGAAGTTGGAATGCATGGCATAGGCTCCTCACACAATGTTCTTTATGTGGTCCTCAGGTGATAGTTTTCTATTTAGAACCACCCCTAGATCTCTTTCTTTATCAGAATTCCTTAAAGATTTCTCACATGGTGGTGGTTGTTATATGTAATGGTGGAGGTTGTAATTGTGGGAAAAACCTACTGGGATTGATATAGGAGGAGACTACTGGAGACTTGGACTGAACTAAATTAAAAAATTACTGTCTGCAAATTAATTCCAAGAATCTCTAGCTAGGGTCGTAAATCCTAGCTCCTCTTTTCCTAATGATATATTGTGGGCTGTAAGGGACAGGTGGGATGAATGGATTAGTTGATAGAAGTTCCAGTCCACCTGTTGACAGGGATCTCACATCAGCTTGTATATTATACAAGGATAAGATTTGATAAATTCAGTTATATGACTGAACACTGGCTCTGTTTATCAGAGATTTAAACATACATAGTCTAACCTAGCTCCATAACTAACAGCCATTAGGTTCTTATACTATAAACAAATTAAATTGCAAAAGTATAATAAATGACTTTAAATGTAGTCTAAGCACTTAACTAAGTACTAGATATTATTCAATTAAATGAACTTGTATGATAACTTATAAATTAACTAAGCAAGCAATTGTTAACTTTATTTATATATTCAAATATATATGCAGACATATTTATATTCAATTTATATGATTATGTAGTCAGCTTGACTGAATCCTTTTCCACACAATGGACACTCATGAGACTTTATTTACGCATTGCGACTGAATCTTTTTCTGACAACTGGACACTCATGAGGTTTAGTGCCTGGACAAGGACCTGCTGCTCATCTACAATAATATGTATTGTTTCATTGCAGATTAGAGATTCTAGATAGTTCTAGATTTCCGAAGTACTGAAACGCGCGCCATACAGGCTTGGTGGATCTAGGTGCAAGGTAAAATTATTTACATTTACTTGTTTTTTATTTATATGCATATATATATATATATATATATATATATATATATATATATATATATGTACACATATATATATATATATATATATATATATATATATATATATATATATATATATATATATATATATATATATATATATATATATATATATATATATACATATATATGTTTGTATATGTATTTGTATGTATATAAATTTGTGTGTAAATCACGGAAATTAACATGTGGTGAAAAATGTGAGTGTCAGACCGCGAAAGAAGAATTGCAACTGGAATTTCTGTAAGTATTTTCATATTTAAATAATACATCTTCAGGAGGAATAATTCCTTCTGAAGATGTATTACTGAAATATGAAAGTACTTGAGGAAATTCCTGTTTCAATTCTTCCTCAGTGGTCTGACACTGTCATATGTAATTACCCAAGTTTTGAAAGTGAACAAATTGTTTACACTTGTTGTATTATATACACACATGAAGTGTATTATGTAGCATTATCTGTAATCAACTGATTTTCAGAGCTGCTCATTACAAAATACTCTTTAAAAAATTGCTTCTTAACAATAAGAGCATTTCAATATATCCATAATCATCTGTATCAAACCTTATTACAGGTAAAACCAGTAGGCAGTCTACTGTATTTTATCAAACCCTTATTAGAATAATAGATCTCGTAATAATTTTGCAAAAATAGTGGCATTTACTATTTTTAAAAGATTATTAAAAAATTTGCCGATATGGTGCATTCGGAAGACAAACCAAATTTTTCACTTTTGACAATTGAGCACCTGCTACATCCAGATTCTAGGGAGGAAAGGAAGGACAATCTTACTGGATCCCATAGCCTCTCCGAGGCACAAACCAGGCTTGTACACAACCCTCCCCCTGCACCCAAGCTATGTCAACAGGTCGTTCTTTCTCTTCGCCCTTACATCATCACACACAGAGATCACAATAACGTGATGCATCAAATGAACAAATCCACAAGGGCCGTGACGAGGATTCGAACCTGCGTCCGGGAGCATCCCAGCCACTGCCTAAATCGACTGAGCTACAACAGGGTAAAAGGGTTGAAACCGAACTTCTACTGAACTTCCTGGATCCTTTTACACTGTTGTAGCTCAGTCGATTTAGGCAGTGTCTGGGATGCTCCCGGATGCAGGTTCGAATCCTCGTCACGACCCTTGTGGATTTGTTCATTTGATGCATCACGTTATTGTGATCTCTGTGTGTGATGATGTAAGGGCAAAGAGAAAGAACGACCTGTTGACATAGCTCGGGTGCAGGGGGAGGGTTGTGTACAAGCCTGGTTTGTGCCTCGGAGAGGCTATGGGATCCAGTAAGATCGTCCTTCCTTATTTATTTTTTAAATAAAGAATTATTACTCACTCTTGTAACAACCCCCACACCAGCTTTTCTCAGCATACAGTTTTCCACAAATTGTATATAATGCATGACTTATTTTTAGAATTTTAATGCATATTGCATCTGTCAATACATTATTAACAATAATATAGGTAATATGGTAGTCTAATGTAGAAATTTGACACTTTAACAGAATGTATGAGTATAAGCGTAATGTAATAATTCAATAATTACTATTTGTAGTTTTATGTAATTAAAACTATTTGGTAAATATTTTCTACACAATGCTTATACGCTTCCACCCCTGACAGAATCTGTGGTGCAAGCCTTACCTTGTTGAGCGCAATAAGAAAATTGTCTTCAAAACCTGGAATATTTGCAATGTAATATTAAGTAAGTAAATTTTATAATTTTTGTATTATATATGTATGTGTATATACTGTATATGGATATATGTGTATATATTTGCATATCAAGTATTGCTGATATGTTGAAGCATGTACTGTATTGGTGGAAACAGATACACGGTTAAGATTGCCAATTTACTGTAGTCTAGTCTAATTCAATCATTTTTAGTAATCTTTGAGAACATTTATGGTTGAAGTTGCCGGTGCCAGTGGACCACTTTGTGCTTTAGGCCTGGTGGAGCTTGGTCCACCAGGCTGTTGTTTGGAGTGGCCTGCAGATCCACATACAGTCTGCATATGATATACAGTCTGTTGATCAATTGAACTACAGTAGTTAGTTTTTATCATCCGAATGCACCAATATGTCTTCATTCTTTCCAGATGAAGGAACTAGGTAATATTCATCATCTGAAGCTTTTCCACACTCATGATACACGAGAGGTTTAAAAAACTTTTAAAACTTTTAAAACTTTTTGACCTATGTATTTAAAAGCAATTCTAAAGTTAAAAAGTGTAGCATAGGCCCCTCGCAGAATGTTCTTAATATGATCCTCAGGTTATAGTTTTCTATCTAAACCCACCCCTAGATCTCTTTCTTGATCAGAATTCTTTATAGATCTCTGTGGCTCGATCATAGAAACTGAGTAAATTCGTTACACTGGACCTTCCAGATCGAATACCATGCTGACAGTCTGATATATCATTCAGTACGTCTGCATCTGAAATTGAGCAATACCGGATTTATTATTTGGTTTTATAAATTTTATACTTATAATCTTAACTTATTTCAGAGACCACGAGTAATCTGGGCTTCGAACTCAACAGAAAAGCCTTCCGTAGACCTGCTTCTTTGCTACATAATAGACAAAATTTAGTAAGTATTGATTTATTATGTGTTTGTTTATTTATTTATTTTTTCTTTATATACAAGAAGGTACATTGGGGGAGAGTACAGTGACTTGAAGTTATACATTCTTGTAAAGCAACTAGCACTCATAGCGTTTTGGGCAGATCTAAGTATAGACCAAGGAACTTACCATCTTTTTTATTTCTGATGTTAACATTGTGTAACTGTAGATGAATTGCATTTGTTGATTTGCTCCCAAGTAAGATGTTGTAGGTCCTTTCTATGTTTAGTGTGAGTTTGTTGGTTGACATTAATAAGTGGATTTTTTTTTAATTTATTGTTTACATCATTATTTAATATGAGTGGGTTGGAGTCTGAGTAGATGAGGTTAGTATCATCATTATCTCATATCTCAGTGATTTTGTCGTAATGGTCAAGTAGCTGTACTGTACAAGTAGAGGACATGAGAGATAGCTGTAAGAGGTATTTCAATATCTTCCTGCTCTAAATCCATGTTGGCCTGGATTGTGGAGGTCATTGGTCTCTATAAAACTAGTAACCTGACTCCTGATCACTCTCAAATAATTTTATTATGTGGGATGTTAGTGCAACTGGTCTATAATTCTTTGCCAATGCTTTACTACCTCCCTTGTGTAGAGGTGCTATGTCTGCTGCTTTAAGAGCCTCTGGTATCTCCCCCGTGTCCAAGCTCTTCCTTCACACTATACTGAGTGCCTGTGCTACTGGCACTTTGCATTTATTTATAAATATTGAATTCCATGAGTCTGGACCCGGGGCTGAATGCATTGGCACATTGTCAATTTCTCTTTCAAAATCTTTCACACTCGTGTTGATATCAGTTATATTTACAGGGGTTTGGATATCACCCATAAAGAAGTTGTCCGGATCCTCCACTTTCATGCTTTGTATCGGAGTGCTAAACATGTCCTCATACTGCTTTTTTAGGATTTCACTAATTTCTTTGTCATCCTCAGTATATGAACCTTCACTAGTACGAATAGGTCCAATACAATCCAGTGGTTTTTGCTTCTCCTTGTGTAGGATTTTTATTACCTAGAACATTTTCCCAGTGAATGTTTGTAAGTTCCCTGTTTTTTTTCTCCCAGTCTATCCTTTTATTATTAAAATTGAATATATTGAATAGCCCTTCTCGCTTGTTGTTTCTCTTGGGCCTACTACCGTTATTGATGTTAGTTTGTTAGTGTCTGAGACAGTAATGTCTCTGATTAGCTCATCATTGTTCGGGAATATGAGGTCGAGTGTGTTCTCGTTCCTAGTCCGTTTTGTTATCTGCTGATTGAGCGAGAATTTGTCACAGAATCTCAGTAGTTCTCTGACCTGTGATTGGTTATTTCCATTTCCATTTTGGGTGTGTTGTTTTGGTAGTGATTCGTCCAGTTCTGGTAGTAGTGCGGTTGTTGTGTGGTGTAGTACTTGTGTGATTGTTAATGACTTGTATTCCAGTCTTGTGGGTATCTCCTTTCCCCTACGGGCCAACTGCTTTGTTCTTACCTAGCATTTGGCTTTGTTTGGGTATGAATGTTTGTGTGCCGTATATTTTGCAAAATTTGCCATATATCTCAGTATTTACTCCTCTGCCTAGCAACAAGTCTGTCTAATTATACTCATTAACTGTTTTTCAAAGTTCCCCATAGTGTCCTTTATTGAAATCGAGTTCATGAACCGTTTCAATGTTCTTATTTTCTTCTAGATTATATCTTAAAGTATATTTAAATGTTATTGTTATTATTGTTATTAAATGTTATTGTGACATTGCATTGAAATTGAGCTGTGTTGTTTACCATACTGTTCATTTCATGAGTATAGTTTATTTTTTTCATTTCATTTTTTTAGCTGTTCTTATTTTTCAGTGATGGGAATATCAGATCATTTGATGTTCCCAATTTACTGATGGAAGCATCAGACCATTATAGAATGCATCGGATGAGGTAGTTTGGAATGGTGGGGAGGACGAGAGGGGGGGATGGTGGGGAAGACGAGGGGACAGAGGAGAGGGTAATGGTGGGGAGGACGAGGGGACTGGGGAGTTGGGGATGGTGGGGACAGGGGAATGCTGGGGAGGACAAAGGGACAGGTGAATGGGAGATGGAGGGGGAGGAAGAAGGGACAGGGGAGGGGAAAATGGTAAGGAGGACGATGGGACAGGGAAGTGGGAATAGTGGGGAGAATGTGGGGACGGGGAAGTGGGAAGGACGAGAGGACTGTGGAATGGGGAATGGCAAAGTGAATTATAATTATATATATTAATTAATTCTTATAAATTTCCAGAAGCCTGTATCAACACCCACACTAATGCAACTGAAAGAGATGTTGAGACAAGTATTGCTGATATGTTGAAGAACGCCCCAAACAAACTCGGTGGAAACAGATACAAGGTAAAGTTTGACAATTTGCTGTAGTCTAATTCAATTTCTTTTTAGTAATCTTTGAGAACATTTATGCTATGAATAAGATAAAATAATGTAACTGATTTTGACTAAATATGTAGATATATTTAATTTTCTGAGCACTAATAATGAAAGAAAACCAAAATAAGAGGTGGCTACTATCTCTAATAATGGGCTGGAATAATGCAGGATATAATATTGTTTTATATAGATTCTTGTTTTAGTTTTTTTTCTATAATATGGAAAGGGTTTTTAATTAATAAATTAAATATTATATAATAAAATAATGTATTATTGAAAACAATTAGTAACAAACAATATTTCATTACAGGGTGGTGAAGCAAGAAGACATGTGCATATATGTGTCTGTGTGTCTGTGTGTATATATGTATATATATATATATATATATATATATATATATATATATATATATATATATATATATATATATATATATATGTATATATATATATATATATATATATATATATATATATATATATATATATGTATAACTAGCTAGTTTTAACTTTATATATATATTATATAAAAAGTTTGTGAGGAAGACCTCTGGTGCCAATGTGGGGACCCATAGCCTCGGAGAAGAAAATAAAAAGTATTCAGAGGAGACCTTGTGGTCACTCACTAAACACTAATATTATCTTCTACCACCCCCATTCTTTTGTATGTACACATATATATTTGCTTTATTTGAACTTTGTTACAAAGAGGGAGTTACATATAGGTTACAATGATGGTTATCATAGGTTATCATATATATATTATTTATATATATATTATTTATATATATATATATATTATTTATAAATATACTATTTATATATAAATATACTATTTATATATAAATATATTATTTATATATAAATATATATATATATATATATGTATAAATATATATATATGTGTATAAATATATATATATATATATATATATATATATATATATATATATATATATATATATATATATATAATATATATACTATTACACTACACCCTTATATATTACACTAATATATATATATGTATATATATATATATATATATATATATATATATATATATATATATATATATATATATATATATATATATATATATATATATATATATATATAATATGTGTGTATATCACGAAAATAAACACGTGATTAAGAATGTGACAATGTCAGACCACGGAGGAAAATGAAACAGGAATTTCCTTAAGTACTTTCGTATATTAAATACATCTTCAGAAGGAATGTATTTCCTTCTGAAGATGTATTTAATATACGAAAGTACTTAAGGAAATTCCTGTTTTATTTTCCTCCGTGGTCTGACATTGTCATATATATATATATATATATATATATATATATATATATATATATATATATAAATATATATATATATTATATATAAATTATTTATATAAATATATATATATATATATATATATATTATATATAAATTATTTATTTATATATATTATTTATATATATATTATATATATAATTATATAGGTCATATGTTTTTGTATTTTTGCTGATTTGTAAGTAAATAATAAAAGAAATATAAATTATTTGATTTTTTTACCCTTAAATTGGTTTTAATATTTAAATTGAAAACAATAATATAATATAAAAAAAATATAACAAAAATAATAATACATTATAAAATAAAATATAATAAAAATAATATAATATAAAATAATATAATTTAATTTCAAGAAATTTAACTTATAACACAAAGATGTGAAAAGGGTGTAAAGAAAGATGTGAAAAGAGTGTAAAGTTGCCACAACATCTCAAATTAGTGTTACATACATAGGTCTTGGTTATAAGTTTTGGAAACCTATTTAAGTCCACACACAATATCGTATCTGATACGATAAAACAAACGTTTCCAATCCTTTCAAATACTTTCCAGATATGTTGGGGCAACCTAAAATTGTTTGCTGGGAAGTGATCCTGAAAATATAAAAAGGGGGGTTAAACAATACTAATCAGCATTTTCACCAATTATACTTATTACAATACATACACATATGTACAATGCGAGTGTCACTTTCGCACAGGACAATAATAAGATCAATTTTGCAGTCTTCTATCCCAGTGAGTCCACTATCTTCTTTTATACGTCATCCACGTTCAATGGTCCTCACATCTGTGAGTTCACCCTATTCAACACAACATGGGCCAGTCCTACACCGTAACGTCATGGTGCCCAAACATACCCCACTTCTTCTCTCCTGCAACACACTGGGAGAGAAACCCGTCCTCTTAAAACTAACGTCGCTCTTCGCTCACATGCGCGCTATGGCCAAAAGTGGATGTAATATGAAATGAAATCGACTCACAAAAGAGACGTACTGTCCCGTTTACTGTTTGAGTCGTCCGGCCTACTCGGAAAGGTTAGGAGAGGAAACTTTCAATTAACGTTTTACATAATGTTATGAAACTTTATGAGAATTTCCTGCCCACCTAACCTACCAGAGGACCCTTAACTTACTGTTGTTGAAAAAAAAAATCCCAAATTTATTAAAAAAAAATTTTTCATCTTCAAATTACATCCACTTTCGGCCATACGGGTAAACGGCCAAAAGCAAGGTTATTTTTAAGAGGACAGTTTGGGCAGAGAACTTCGGCAACATGCTGACAGGGGTCACAAATATCACGAACAGGGGTCACTACCCACACCCTGGCAGAAGTATCCAGCAACACACTAGCAGAACTTCTCAACAGATGGCTGGTACAGCTGTCTCGTAACTCGACTTGGCTTATCCCGGGTACATCGGTCCAACCAATAACATTTCAAAGACAAAGCACTGCCTCTACCGATGGCAGCACTTGTCGGAAAATCCGACACCATTTAATAATATCATACAGACAGATAATATTGCTGTGTTGTATAAACAAGTTACCCATAGAAAATGTAACTTGTAGTGGAATTTCCGTCTATAGAAAACAGGATATCATTACCACATACTATTATAAATTCACCACCTATTATGGTGGGAATTATTCTTAAATACATTAGCCTCTGGACTTTACCATCATAAAAACATCTCATATAAATTAACTTAATTATCAGAATTAAAATAGAGTAAATGTGACCCTTCTATCACTTACTGTCATCTGGACAATGTAGACCAGTAGCGTCAGTGAGGAGGGAGTGGTCAGCCATTGTTATTGAACTTAGACCAGAGGCACAGGAGCAATTCGGCTCCTATTAAATTCTCTTGGACGAAGTGTTATGGAAGATCAGAGTAGTGATCTGCCATCATCAACATGCTGTCATCAATCTCAAGGGAAGTGTCTTTCCGAAACCCGTTTGTCTTTCATTTATGGCCATTAATGTCAGTAGATATAGGGTGACCCAGTTAGATCACAAATGATCGACTCAAACAAGGTAATTAAGCCTAGGTCTTTATGGTTCCTTGTACAGTGTTTTCTCTGATATAGCTGTCATATATTAGGATTCTGGCTTTACAGCTAGCGCCCTTTTGACAGGTCAAGACGAGGAAGCATGCTTTGTGCATCAGTTACCAGGGTGATGGAAGCTACCTCACAAGAGGAAAATGTGGTGTCTACACCCTAGTTATACCTGGTGGACTAAGGCCAACTGTACAATAAGATAAGGAACCTCTTCAATGTATGTAGTCTAATACTGTAGTTTGATTGGCTGCATATATATAAATTCAATATAAACCCCCACTAATGTGTAGAGGAACGATTTGTGAGATTATTGCAGAAATACAGTCCACTTATCATCATACCAATTGCTATCGAAGTATATAAATTAACGTAAATATAAATTCATATAAATTAAATAAATATAAATCTCACAGGTCGGTTCCCACAGCACTTGTTCTCACTGGAGCAAGTCAGGAGTTCCGGACTGCCCACTGTGAACTGACCTCTGGAGCTTAAGAGACCCTCCTCATCACGTGTGAGAACATAAAAGTCACTAGCCAGATAGTAAGTGCACTAGGATAACATGTAATGACAGCCTTTTACTGGGGAACAGAAAATATGGTCGGGTGCATGCAATAGATGGCGTTGATGTTACCATCTTCCTCACCAGAGGGCATTGTCGTCGACCCACCTCCTAAATGAGTGTCGATTAGGAGCATTCCACAGATGGCGCTGACCTTGCCACACCTCTGCCAACAGACTGCGTTGTCGTCGTTGGCAAAGTCAACCCTAAAAGCCTTGGAGTTGGGGGTGAACTTCCACAGATGGTGTTGATATCATCACAAGCATCTACATGGTGGAGTATTAATCTTTGTGGGACTCCTGGTTCAACCTTGACGACGAGCGAACGTCTGACATCTTCTCCGCCTGGGAGCGCCTGATCACGTTTTGTTTTCGCGTTTTGGCTTTGCTACTGCCGTTTGTCATCCCTTTTCAATGGTCCGGTTGTACGACACCTGGCGCACATATTGCCTTGGGTCACGGGAGTGTTGATTTTTTTTATCTTGCCCGAAACGCTATGCGTATTAGTGGCTTTAGGTATTGTATGTACTAGCTATAAATATAAATCCAACATTATGTTTGTAAACCAACTATGTATGTACTTTCCCTGAGTAAAAATGTATTTATTTATTGTTTATTATTTATTTTTTATTTTTTTGATGTGGCCTGGCTGGTTCTCCCGGCGGGGTGACAGTTTTCGGGGACCGGCTTGGCCGAGAGGTGCCGGTGGTTAGTGGGCTCCTGGTGTGCCCTCAGCCGTTTTTTTTTTTTTTTTTTTATTTATTTTCTACCACAGACGTGACCACACATTTACAATGCTAAGCAGCATATATACATTTTCTTCTGTCCTCCATGGACAGAAGTTAAACATAGAGTTCAAGGGTTTATTGAATACTCAACCACAGAAGGTGATTCGGTGCTTTTAAAATGCTAAGCTAAGCTACATACGTAAATACATAGATACACAGATTTACGTATGCCCTACATAAAGTGTTTGATGTGTCTTTTACATAGTGTCATTAATGTACATTCACAAAGGTGAAATGTAATTCTGATCAGCTTCCATATATACTTTATACCCATACATATACATACACACACATATATACATACATATATACACACACATGCATTCACATACATCTGTCTCATTTACTCTGACAGGGTGAGATAGCTGATAAAGAAACTAGTGTGCAATTAAGCACTTAATCACTGAAGGTGATGAAGGTGCTTTTACAAGCTCAGGTAATATAGTTACATCATATATATACATTGAATAAATGATATATTACATGGTCAATCTTGGATACAAGTCCAATATATCATCAAGTGTTCCAGTACTCATATAGTAAGTACAGAGTTCAGCATACCTTAGCCCAGGAGGGCGAAAGTCAGTCAGTATGGGACATTCTACAATATAATGTTCAAGAGAGTGCATGTTTTCTCTTTCACAAAGTTGACACATTGTGTACTCGACATTTGGGGGCGGCTGGTTTCTGCTCTGCCAGAGGACACTGGATGACTTTTTCGTTTTAGTTGGGGGCTGAGTTTTGGTTTTACTACCTGGTGTTATCTGTGTACTCACCTAATTGTGATTGCGGGGGGTTGAGCACTGGCTCTTTGGTCCTGCCTCTCAACCGTCAATCAACTGATGTACAGATTCCTGAGCCTACTGGGCTCTTTCATATCTACATTTGAAACTGTGTATGGAGTCAGCCTCCACCACATCACTTCCTAGTGCATTCCATTTACTAACTAATCTGACACTGAAAAAGATATTTCTAATGCGTCTGTGGCTCATTTGGGTACTCAGCTTCCACCTGAGTACTCTTGTGCGTGTGCCACCCGTGTTAAATAATCCATCCTTGTCCACCCTGTCAATTCCCCTTGGAATTTTGTATGTAGTGATCATGTCTCCCCTAGCTCTTCTGTCTTCCAGCGACGTGAGGTGCAGTTCACGTAGTCTGTCCTCAAAACTCATGCCTCTTAGTTCTGGGACTTGCCTAATGGCATACCTCTGAACTTTTTCCAGCTTCGTCTCTTACTTGACTAGATACGGGCTCCATGCTGGGGCTGCATACTCCAGGATTGGCCTTACATATGTGGTATACAAGGATCTGAAGGATTCTTTACACAGGTTTCTGAAAGCAGTTCTGATGTTAGCCAGCCTCGCATAGCCTAACATGGCCGAGAGTTAGCCTATGCGTACCCTTCTTGACGCTTATGTCGACCGAGCACGGTCGACATAAGCGTTAACAACACTCCTCTTGTACCTGTCTGGGCAGTCGCTGTTGGCATTGAGGCACATTCCTATGTTTGTTTCCTTAGTGTAGACTGCAGTGTGGAAACCTCAGCTCCTTTCCATGACTGTTACATCTAGAAAGGGCAGCTTCCCATCCTTCTCCATCTCGTAAGTGAAACGCAACACAGTATTCCGCTCAAATGCCTTCTTCAGCTCCTGCAGATGTCTGACATCAGATACCTGTGTAAAAATGACGTCAACATACCTGCAGTATATGGCCAGTTTCAAGTTCATGTTGACTAAGACCTTTTGTTTGATGGTACCCATGTAGAAGTTCGCAAACAGGACACCTAGGGGAGAACCCATGGCGACCCCATCTACTTCCTTGTATATGTGCCCATCCGGGCTCAAGAAGGGTGACTCTTTAGTACAAGCTTGGATTAGTTTCCTTAGAATGTTTTCTGGTATGTCAAGAGGAGTACAGGCCGGATCACGATACACTTTGTCAGCTATCATCCCGATTGTTTCATCCACAGGTACGTTGGAAAACAGTGATTCTACGTCCAACGAGGCTCTTATCTCTGTGGCCCGTGTTTCCCGTAAGTCAACAAATTCAGCCATTTACTTCCATTCTTCCCTTTAACTTACCCAATATTATACCCATTGTTTCGTATTCTATCTTGTGTGGAAAGTTTGTTTTCACCTCATCCAAAACTGTTGTAACATATCACCTCACCCAAATGCAAGTATATAAAAGGAAAAGCCGTTTGAATTATAGTATAGTAAGAAATCTGTTTAGTGTTTGCAGGTTATAGTTGTGTGTGTGTAAACTAAAGTCTTTGAAAATGTAATAAGTTATTATGAAACGTGTTAAAATGTCGCGTCAGACTAGAAATAAAAATGAATTTTGGAGAACTGATTTTTCAATTACCATCGATAGTGAAAAAAACATAAGAAATATTGAGAAAATTCGTGTTAGAATTATTAATCTTACTTTTTCGGTCATATTTAATAATATATATATATATATATATATATATATATATATATATATATATATATATATATATATATATATATATGTCGTACCTAGTAGCCAGAACGCACTTCTCAGCCTACTATGCAAGGCCCGATTTGCCTAATAAGCCAAGTTTTCCTGAATTGATATATTTTCTCACATTTTTTTCTTATGAAATGATAAAGCTACCCATTTCATTATGTATGAGGTCAATTTTTTTTATTGGAGTTAAAATTAACGTAGATATATGACCGAACCTAACCAACCCTACCTAACCTAACCTAACCTATCTTTATAGGTTAGGTTAGGTTAGGTAGCCGAAAAAGTTAGGTTAGGTTAGGTTAGGTAAGGTAGGTTAGGTAGTCGAAAAACAATTAATTCTTGAAAACTTGGCTTAATAGGCAAATCGGCCTTGCATAATAGTCTGAGAAGTGCGTTCTGGCTACTAGGTACGACATATATATATATATATATATATATATATATATATATATATATATATATATATATATATATATATATATATATATATATATATATATATATATAAATATATATATATATATATCGTACCTAGTAGCCAGAACGCACTTCTCAGCCTACTATGCAAGGCCCGATTTGCCTTATAAGCCAAGTTTTCATGAATTAATGTTTTTTTCGACTACCTAACCTACCTAACCTAACCTAACCTAACATTTTCGGCTACCTAACCTAACCTAACCTATAAAGATAGGTTAGGTTAGGTTAGGTAGGGTTGGTTAGGTTCGGTCATATATCTATATTAATTTTAACTCCAATAAAAAAAATTGACCTTATACATAATGAAATGGGTAGCTTTATCATTTCATAAGAAAAAAATAGAGAAAATATATTAATTCATGAAAACTTGGCTTATTACGCAAATCGGGCCTTGCATAGTAGGCTGAGAAGAGCGTTCAGGCTACTAGGTACGATATATATATGTGTATATATATATATATATATATATATATATATATGTCGTACCTAGTAGCCAGAACTCACTTCTCAGCCTACTATTCAAGGCCCCGATTTGCCTAATAAGCCAAGTTTTCCTGAATTAATATATTTATTATAATTTTTTTCTTATGAAATGATAAAGCTACCCTTTTCACTATGTATGAGGTCAATTTTTTTTATTGGAGTTAAAATTAACGTAGATATGACCGAACCTAACCAACCTACCTAACCTAACCTAACCTATATATATAGGTTGG